>NC_065590.1:29285857-29588774 GCF_024542745.1 Macaca thibetana thibetana
CTATAAAGATCTACTAATAAGTAGATCTAAACGGAGAAATAAACTCAATATAATAATAGTTGAGGACTTCAAAACTCTATGCTTAACAAGAGAAAAATCATCTAGACAGCAAAGAAATATTAAATTTCAGCCACATTTTGGAATAAATGGGCCTAACTGACATATACAGAATGTTTTCTCCAAAGTTGCAGAATATACATCCTTCTCATCAGTACCTGAAAAATTATTCAGGATAGAATCTTATATTAGGAAACAAAACAAGTCTGGATACATTTCTAAAACTCAAAACCATATCAAATATCTTCTCAGACCACAATGGAATACAACTAGAAATCAATAACAAGAGAGATTTTGGAAACTGTACAAATATATGAAATGTTTAAAAACAGTCTTGAACAGTCACTGGGCAAATGAAACCATTAAAAATATTATGAAACAAATGAAAATGAAACACAAACCTATGGAATACTGCAAAAGCTGTTCTAAGAGAGAAGTTTATAGGAATAAATGCAGACATTAAAAAAGTAGAAACATTTCAAATAAAGAATAGAACAATGCACCTCAAGGAGGTGAAAAAGTGAAATGAAACCAAACCCCAAATTAATAGAATAAAAAATAATAATAATCAGAACAGAACTAAATAGAGAGTAAAAAAATATAAATGACAAAATGAAAAATGGTTTATTTTAAAGACAATGCTGCTAGGAAAAAAGGAAGAAGACTCAAATAAACAAAATCAGAAATGAAACACTAGATATAACAACTGATATTACAGAAATACAAATGATAATCATAGACTATTATAAACAACTATATAGTAACAAACTGGAAAACCTAGAGGAAATGAATAAATTCCTGGACACATACAACCTATCAAGACTGAACTGAGAAGAAATAGAAAACCTGAACAAACCAGTAACAAGATTGAATCAGTAATAAAATATTTTCCAACAAAGAAAATCCTAGTATCAGATGGCTGTGCTGACAAATTCTACAAAACTAAAAATAAAAATTAACACCAACTTTTCTCAAACTATCCAAACAAAATTGAAAAGGAGGCAGTTCTTCCTAGCTCATGCTATGAGGCCAGCATTACCTTGAAACCAAAAGCAGACAAGAACACAATAAAAAAAAAATCTTTAAAAACTACTAGCTAATATCCCCAATTAACATAGGCACAAAAATCCTCAGCAAAATACATGCAGACCAAATCTAACAACATGTCAAAAAGGTAATAGACCATGATAAAATAACATTTGTCTTAGGGATGCAAGGCTTGTTAGACATATTCAAATACGTAAATGTGATACATCACATCAATAGAATGATAGACAAAAACCATATGATCACATCTCAATATGATAAAATTTACAAGAAACTAGACATAGAAGAAGCATATCTCAAAATAATAAAGGCCATAAATGATAAACCTACAGCTAATAAAATACTAAATGGAGAAAAGCTGAAAGCCTTTTTCTCTAAGAACTGGAAAAGACAAGGATGCCCACTTTCACTGCTCTTACCTGACATAATACTCGAATTCCTAGTCAGAGCAACCAGGCAAGATAAATAAATAAAAGAAGTCCAAACTGTAAAAGAGGAAGTCACATTGTTTCTCAGCAGACAACATGATCTTATGTTTAGAAAGATCTGAAGACTTCACGATAATACCTTAGTAATCATAAACAAATTCAATAAAGTTGAGGGATACAAAATCAGCATACAAAAATCAGTAGGGTTTCTATAAACCAATAATGAATTAGCTGATATCAGGAAGGCATTTTATGTAGCTATAAAAATCTATAATAAATTTAACCAAGGAGGTGGGGTTAGTATGTTTGCATTGCTATAAGGTGCTACCTGAGGTTGAATAATTTATAAAGAAAAAGATTTTCATTTGGTTCTTCAAGCTGTACAAGAAACATGGTGCCCGTATTAGCTTCTGGTGAGGCAATCAGGAAGTTTCCACTCTTCCACTCTTGGGAGAAGGGGAAGGGGGGCAGGCATTACATGGTGAGAGAGGAAGAAAGAGAGGGAGGAGGGAGTTGCCAGACTCTCTTTTTATTTTTTATTTTTATCTTTATTTTTTTTTACAGTGAAACTTGCAAAAACTAAGACTGAGAACTCATCCACTGTCATAAGAATGGCACCAAGCCATTCATGAGAGTTCACCACCATGACCCAAACACCAATCATCACATTCCATCTCCAACACTGGGGATCAAATTTCAACATGAGATTTGGAGGGGGCAAATATCTAAACTCTATCAGAGGTTAAAAACAAAACATCTAAAAGGAAAACTACAAAACACTGATGAAAAAAATTGAACGTGACACAAACAAATGGAAATACGTATCATGCTCACAGATCAGAAGAATTAATATGGTTAAAATGCCCATACTACATGAATAAATCTACAGATTCAGTACAATCCCTAGGAAAATACCAATGTCATTTTTCACAGAAATAGAAACAAAAAATTCTGAAGTGTGTATGAAACCAAAAAAGAGTCCAAATAGCCAGAACAATCTTGAGCAAAAAGAGCAAAGCTAGAAGTATCACACTACTTGACTTCAAAATACATTACAAGGCTATATTCACCAAAACAACATGCTATTGGTATAAAAATAAACCAATGGAACAAAAATAGAGAATCCAGAAAGAAATGTATGTATTTAGAGCTGACTGATTTTCAAAATAGGCACCAAGAACATTCATTGTAGAATAGATACCTTCTTCAATAAATAGTGCTGAGAAAACAGAATATTCAGATACAGAAGAAAGAAACCAGACTCTCACATATACACAATCTCTCACATATCTCTCACATATACACAATCAACTCAAAATGATATAATGATTTAAACATAAGATCTAAAACTATCAAATGACTACTAGAAGAAAATAGAGAAAACATTTCAGAATATTGGTCTAGGAAAATTTATGGCTAAAACATAAAAGCACAGGCAATAAAAGCAAAAATATACAAATGGGAATATATTAAACTAGAAAGCTTCTGCACAGCACAACAAACAACCAATAGAGTAAAGAGACAACCTGTTGAGTGAAAGAAAATATTTTCAAACTATATATCCTTCAAGGAACTAATATCCAGAATGTACAAGGAACTCAGAAGAACTCCACAGCAAAATAGCTAATAATCCCATTAAAAAATGGGCAAAAGACAGAAGCATTTCTCAAAAAAAGCATGCAAATAGCTAACATGTATATTTAAAAATGCTCAGTATCACTAATCATTGGGGAAATGTAAATGAAAACTACAATGAAATATCATCTTACTCTACTTGGAATAACCATTATCAAAAATACAAAAAACAAAAACAAAAACAAAACACAGATTCTGGAAGTTGTGGAAAAAGGGAATTCGTATACACTGTTGGTGGGAAAGCAAATTAGTAGAGCCAGTATGGAGATTTCTCCAAACAAAACAAAAAAGCCAAAATAAAGAAAAAAAAAAGTACCTAAAAAGAGAACTACCATATGATCCAGTATTCCCACAACTGGGTGTTTATACAAAAGAAGAAAATCAGTACGTCAAAGGAATAACTGCACCACCATGTTTATTGCAGCACTATTTACAATAGTAAAGTTGTGTGATTAATCTACATGACCATCAATGGATAAATGAATAAAGAAAATATGGTATATATAGACAATCTAATACTACTCAGCCATTAAGAAGAATAAAATACTGTTATTTACAGCAACGTGAATGAAACTGGAGGTTATTATGTCAAGTGAAATAAGCCAGGTGCAGAAAGACAATTATCAGATGTTCTTACTCATATGTGGAAACCAGAAAAAGTTATCTTTTGGAGGTAGAGAACAGATGGATAGTTACCAGAAGATAGAAAGGGTGTGTGTGTCATTGGGAAGGGATCAAGAGAGGTTGGTTAATGGGTATAAATGTAAAGTTAAACAGAAATAATAAGTTCCAATATTCAATACCAGAATAGTGAACTATAACTACAGTTAACAGCAATGTATTGTATATTCAAAATAGCTGGAGGAGATGACTTGAAATGTTCCTAACACATAGAAATAAATACTTGAGGTGATGATGGATATACTAAATACCCTGATTTGATCATTATGCATTATATATACATATAATATATAATAAATAAATATAATAAATAAAAATATATAATAAATAAATATATATATAATTATATATATTATATATATATAAAACAAAATGTCACATGTACCCCATAAAAATGTACAAATATAGTTGTTGTTTTTATTAAATAAAGAAGATACTTCCCAACTTATTTCATAAACCTGTCTTACCCTGATGCCAAAATCAAAGTCATGACAGAAAAAGAAAACCTATCAAACTCTTAAACATATCACATTCTTAAAACTTAGGAAAAGGCAATATAAAAAAACCCCCAAAGTTGGCCATATTAATTTTATACTATGGCCAGGTACATATGAAAATCAATCTGTTTAAAATACCATATAAATATACTAAAGGACAAATCAAACCCATATGATCATGTCAATAGGTGCAGAAAATGTATTTGACAAAATCTCAACACATTCATGCTGAAAGTACTCAAGAACCTAGGAAGAAGGGAATTTTCTCACTATGACAAAAGGCATCTATGATAAACTGTAACCTAACATCATTGAAAGAATTAAAGCATTCCTTCTAAGATCAGACACAAAACTACGTCATCTGCTTTGGACACTTCTGTTCAATATTTTACTAAAGGTTTATCCAGATAAATATGCAGCAAATACAGATAAATAACATTAATATTAGAGTGAAACAAGTAAAACTATTTACAGCTTACATAATCTTGTATATAACAAATCCTAAAAAAAAAAAAGAAAGAAAATTGTTAGAACTAATAAATGAGCCATAAAAGTTACAGAATACATGATAAATACACAAAAATTAATTAGGTTCATATACACTAACAGTGAACTGTGCAAAATAAAACAGTGCAACTTAAAATAGCATCAAATAAAATAGAACATCTAGAAATAAATTTAATAAAAAAGGAAATAATATTTGCAACAGAAACTACAAAATATTACTAAAAGAAATAAAGATGACTTAAATAAATAGAAGGACACTCTGTGTCAATGGATTAGAAAACCAGATATTATTAAGATGGTAATGCTTCATGAATTGTTAAAGATTCAACACAATCTGTATCAAAATTCTTTTTGCTTTTTTGGGAGAAGTTGACAAACTGATCCTAAAATATAGACAGAAACACAAAGGAAACACAATAGACAAAATTTTGAAAAGGAACAAGGACAAAGGATGCACACCTTCTTTTTCACAACTATTAATTAGCCATAAACATGACAGTGAGATACTGGTATATGGATAAACATATAGATCAATAGAATAGGAGTGGCAGTGCAAGATAAACCTATTAATAGTTGGTCAATTAATTTTCAACAAGTGTTCAAAACAATTCAATGTATAAAAGAATGGTCTGGCTGGGCGTGGTGGCTCATGCCTGTAATCCCTACATTTTGGGAGGCCGAGGCAGGTGGATCACCTGAGGTCAGAAGTTCAAGAACAGCTTGGCCAACATGGTGAAACCTCATCTCTACTAAAAATACAAAAATTAGCTGAGTGCAGCAGCGCACGTCTGTAATCCCAGCTACTCAGGAGGTTGAGGCAGGAGAATCACTTGAACCTGGGAGGTGGAGGTTGCAGTGAGCCGAGATCGTGCTACTGCGCTTTTGCCTGAGAGACAGAGCGAGATTCTCTCTCAAAAAAAAAAAAAAAAAATAGTCTTTTCAATAAATGATGCTGGGACTACCAGATGGCCACATGGGAAAGAATGAAGTGGAATCCTACATTGCATGATATATAAAAATAGACTTGAAATAGACCAAAGATCCAGCTATAAGAGCTAAAACAATAAAACTCTTACATAAAACATTGTTATACATTTTCATTACCTTAGATTAGATAATAGTTTCTTAGATATGACACCAAAAACAAGATAAAAATAGACATATAGTTTATAACAGTTTTTTGAAAAAGTTTTGCTTTTTGAAGGTCACCATTGCTAAAGTAAAAAGACAAATTAAGAAACAAGAAAAAAATATTTGCAAATTATATGTTTGACAAGGGACTTGTGCAGAGAATATTAGGAACTTTAACAACTCAATAATACAAAGAAAAATAGCCCAATTTAAAAATGGGCAATGGTCAGGGATTTGAGAAAACTTAGGTGGTAGCCAGGTAGTTACTTTAGGCCTTGGGCAAGACTCAGTGCTGTGCTGGCTTCAGGTCTGTCCCAGCACAGCCTCAGTGGTAGTGGCCACAGTGATGCTTGTGTCAGCCTACTACCAGCTCCACGCAGCTGAGAAAAGTGAGAGACACTCCATTTGGTCGAAAGGAAGTAGGGGAAGAGAGAGTCTCTGTCTGATAATCCAAAGAGTTCATCAAGATCTTATTCAAGACCACTAAGGTTGTGCCTCTACAAGTCTTTAAGTGCTACAGCATTACTCAACTTGGGATGCCCCCTAATTCAAATGTGAGTTAGATTACAACACCTAAGTCCTTTTGGATACCTGGAAAGACTTCCAAAGTAGGACAGGTGCAAATAAGCCCAGATTGCAAAGACTACAACAAATATCTGACTCTTCAGTGTCCAGACACAGATGAGCATCCAAAATTATCAAGACAATTCAAGAAAATATGACCTCACCAAATGAGATCAACAAGGCACCAGGGGCCAAATCTGGAGAAAAAGAGATATGTGACTTTTAAGACAGAAAATTTGAAATAGCTGTGTTCAGGAAATTCAAAGAAATTCATGATAACACAGAGAAGGAATTTAGAATTCTATTACATAAGTTTAACACAGAAATTGAAATAATTAAAAAGAATCAAGTCAAAATCCTGGAGGTGAGAAATGCAACTGACATACTAAAGAATGCATTAGTGTCTTTTAATAGCAGAATTGATCAAGCAGAAGAATTAGTGAGATTGAAGACAGGCTGCCTGACAATACATAGTCAAAGGAGAAAAAAAAATAAAGAACACGAAATAATGAAGCATACCTACAGGAACTAGAAAATAACCCCAAAGGGCAAATCTAAGAGTTGTTGGCTTTAAAGAGAAAGTAGAGAAAGAGATGGGTGTAGAAAATTTATTTGAAGTGATAATAACAAAAAATTTCCCAAACCTAAAGAAAAATATCAAAATCCGAGCACAAGAAGGTTATAGAATACCCAGTAGATTTAAACCAGAGAAGACGACCTCATGGTATTTAGAGCCAAACTCCCTGATATCGTTTGACTGTGTCCCCACCCAAATCTCATCTTGAATTTCTATGTGTTGTGGGAGGGACCCAGTGAGAGGTAATTGAATCATGGAGACAGGTCTTTCCCATGCTGTTCTCATGATAACGAAGTTTCACGAGATCTGGTGGTATTATAAGAGGGAGTTTCCCTGCCCAATCCTCTCTTGGCCTGCCGTCATCCATGTAAGGTGTCACTTGATCCTCCTTTCCTTCCAACATGATTGTGTGGCCTCCCCAGGCATGTGGAACTGTAAATCCAATAAACATCTTTCTTTTGTAAATTGCCCAGTCTCCCGTTTGTCTTTATTGGCAGGCTGAAAATGGACTAATATACTCCCAAACATCTAGGATGAAGAAAGGATCCTTGGCCGGGCGCGGTGGCTCAAGCCTGTAATCCCAGCACTTTGGGAGGCCGAGGCGGGCGGATCACAAGGTCAGGAGATCGAGACCACAGTGAAACCCCGTCTCTACTAAAAATACAAAAAATTAGCCAGGCGCGGTGGCGGGAGCCTGTAGTCCCAGCTACTCAGGAGGCTGAGGCAGGAGAATGGCGTGAACCCAGGAGGCGGAGCTTGCAGTGAGCCGAGATCGCGCCACTGCACTCCAGCCTGGGCAACAGCGTGAGACTCCGTCTCAAAAAAAAAAAAAAAAAAAAAAAAAAAAAAAAAAAAAAAAAAAAAGGATCCTAAAAGCAGCATGAGAAAAGAAACAAACAATATTTAATGGAATTCCAATACATCTGGCAGCAGACTTTTCAATGGAAAACTTAAAGGCAAGCAGAGAGTGGCATGACACACTTAACACACTGGAAAGAAAACAAATTTTACCCTAGAATAGTATATCTGAAAAAAATCCTTCAAACGTGAGGGAGAAATAAAGACTTTCCCAGACAAACAAAAGCTGAAAGAGCACCTTAATACTCAGTTGGTGGAAACGTAAATTAGTACAGACACTATGGAGAACAGTTTGGAGATTCTTCAAAAAACTAAAAATAGATATACTGTAAAATTCAGCAATCCCATTTCTGGGTATACAACCCAAAGAAAAAAAAAAATAGTGTCTTGAAGAGATATCGGCACTCCCATATTTGTTCCAGCACTATTCACAACAACCAAGAACTGGAAGCAACCTAAGTGTCCATTAATAGATGAATGAGTAAGAAATATACAGTAAATATACATAATGGAGTACTATTCAGTCATCAAAATGAAATCCTGTCATTTGCAGCAACATGGATAGAACTGGAAGTCAGTACGTTAAGTGAAATAAGTCAGGCACAGAAAGGTAAACTTTGCATATTCTCACTTATTTGTAGGAGCTAAAAACTGAAATGATTCAACTCAGAGAGATAGACAGTACAAGGATTTTCACTGGAGGCTGGGTTAGAGAAGTGGGCAGTTGGTGGAAGAGGGGATGGTTAATGGGTCCAAAAAAATTATTAGAAAGAATAAATAAGACCTAGTATTTGCTAGCACAACAGGGTAACTATATTCAAAATAATTTAGCTGTACATTTGAAAACAACTAAAAGTGGATGGGCACAATGACTCAGGTCTGTAATCCCAGCACTTTGGGAGGCCGAGGCAGGTGGATCACCTAAGATCAGGAGTTCGAGACCAGCCTAATCATCATGGAAAAACCCTGTCTCTACTAAAAATACAAAATTAGTCAGCGTGGTGGCGCATGCCTATAATCCCAGCTACTCCGGAGGCTGAGACAGGAGAATCACTTGAACCTGGGAGGCGGAGGTTGTGGTGAGCCAAGATCGTGCCATTGCACTCCAATCTGGGCAGCAGAGCAAGACTCCATCTCAAAAAAAAGAAAAAAGAACAACAGCTAGAAGAGTATAGTGATTGTAACACAAAGAATAAATGTTTCAGATGATGGATACCCCATTTAACCTGATGTGATTGTTACACATTGAATGCCTGTATCAAAATATCTCATCTAATCCATAAATATATACACCTGCAATGTACCCACAAAAATAAAATAATTTCAAAAAAATGGACACAGGACCCAAACAGAGATTTCTTCAAAGAAGATATATCAATGGTCAATAATCAGAACACTTGAAAAGATGCACAATATTATTAGTTATCCAAGAAATGGCAAATCAAAAACACAAGGAAACACCACTTCAAACCCAAGGGATGACTAAGATTTTTTCTTTTAATCAGAGTATAAAGAGTGATGAAAAGTATGTGGAGAACTTGGAACTCTCATATATTTTTAGTGGGAATATAAAACGGAGCAACATCTTTGGAAAATGCTTTGTCAGTTCTACAAAAACTTTAAATATGGAATTATCATATGACCCGGCAATTCCAGACCTAGTTATATACCCAAGAAAAATGAAAATGTATATTCATAAACATTTTTACACATGTTTATGGCAGAATTATTCATAATAGCAAAAAGATGGAAACAGCCCAAAATGCCCATTAACGAATACATTCATAAACTAAGTCATGTCTCTCCATACAGTGAAATATTTTTCAGCCATAAAATAAAATGAAATATTGATACATTCTATAACATGGCTGACCATGAAAATATTAAACTAATTGGAAGAATCTAGACATGAAAAACCAGAAGATATGATTTCATTTATATGAAGTGTCCAGACTAGGTAAATGCATAGAGACAGAAAGTAGAATAGTGGTTGCCAGGGGTTGTAGGCAGGAGGGAATGAGGAGTACTTGCTAATGGATGCAGTATTTCTTTCCATGATGATGATTACACAACTTTGTGAATAAAGTATAGATAATTTAATCAAATATTTTAAAACATACAAATAAACTAAGAACATAGGAATTACACTTCATTCTTTTTCTAGGAAAATGAAGTCACAGTACCTGTTAGGGTAAAGTGACCCTATTTCTCACACTAGTTTATCAATTCCTGCTCTATTGTAAGTATCTTCTTTGGAATATTGAACCAGTTCTTAATATTCTTGTGATCCCATAAGTCAATAAAAGGATAATTTTATTTCTGTATATTATGTTAAGTATCAAATGAAGATTTGGTAGACTAAATAAAGATCTAAGATATTTTAGAAAATAAATATGTTAATGGCAGGGATCAGTTTGGGGTCCCTGTGACAATTTTTTGAGGTGGTACATGGTGGTTTTAAGCTGCAAGGAGGAACGGAACCGTATGTGGAAAGAGGATGATCTTGGGGTTTCAAGTGAAGAGCATCCACTAATTCACATTACCCATAGGCAGCACTGGAGTGCTCTGCCAATTATTTGATATTGGCACACATAACTAACACCTTCCTTGCTACCTTACATGGTCACTTGGTCTTAAAAAGTACAATATAGGGCTCAGTCATATGGCTATGTAATGTTAAAACTGAGAGCCAACATTCACTGTATTATTAAGAGAATGAGTTTAGCACTGTTAAATGCTATCAACTGGATGGCCAGTTAATTGCTGGCTTGAGGATTTTTATTAAAATTCACATGTTTCATCCTGAAGATAAATACATTTGCTAGCACTAAATTTCCACGAAGCCACTGCTTTCTGTCAGACATTCCATTTGCTGATAGCTACTGGATGCATTAATATGCATCATTCTAGCTGTAGCTTCTGAGTTTATCATATGTATCAGTTGCAGCAGGGGGATGTATTCAATTTTTCACACTCTTTGAACAAGTTTTGAATATTAAAGAACAGACACAAAGAAGGACCACACTACCGGAACTGCTGACAGGGCTTTGGGTCCAGTTAATTGCTGTAAACAGAACGGTTCCTAATACTCTTTTTACTTATGTGTTTGCGGCTGCCAGCAGCATTCAATGGGGCTTTTACAAATTCCCTCTTTATCTCCGACTCCAGTTGATTGACATGTGAACCATGAGCTGGTGGTGTTTGAGGAAGTGCACTGGATTTCTATAAAGCTATGAATATTTCCTGAACCAAACACAACCAGATCTAAATACTACAATTTCAACTGAAATTCTTTAACGTCTGAAAATCACTGGGGTGAAAAACCAGTCAAATATTTTAGTGTTCAGTTCATTCCTTCATTTACTGAAAATGCATTCAGTGAGTACAGATTTTGTGGTGTGGGTTTTTTATTGCAATATTTACTAACAAATCTATTAAGTATTTACCCGTTTACATTTTTGTTAAGAATATAAAATAAAGTTTCTATTTTGGTTTGTGCTCTAATTTTAATTATTTATATTAAGAAAATATTGGCATAATGCAATTTGCTTGTTTTTTCACAGATTATATGTTACTAAAGTTATAAACAAGCCAATGACTACTAATATTGAGGAAATACTATAATTGTGATTTTTTTTCAGAGAGGAGGTACAATATTTCTGTTCTTTATCAGTAAAACATCCCAGACAATAATGTAAATACACTTCTCTGTCTCTTGTCTCTGTCTCTCTCTTTTTATTGTACACCTCTGTGGTAACTCACTGTACTTACAAGGGGAAGAAGTTTTATCCATGAATAGTTCTGTGAAATATTGAAATAGCACTATTTATAGGAATGGAATTAAAACACACTATATTATATAGTTTGACCTAAAATTATCTGTCTTAAAATGGAAGAAATTTCTCATCTGAGAGATAGTAATTACAATTTTTTTCTCTGTTATAAATCCTTATTAAATTTTTCTAAAAAAGATTGCGACAGGGTATAATCCGATATGAATTGCCAAGGAAAAGAATACATTAGACTTTTTTTTATGCTGTAGGTTGCAACATTCTGCAGTGAATCTTCCCTTTGATAAGCAACTTCATAATAATTCTCATCTGCAATTGTACCTTTATATACTTTTTTCACTTCCTTTGTAGAAGTGTAATTTTTATTTTTCTTTGTGATATTTAATCTTTTCATAAATTGATTAAAGATGACATAGTTCTTAGGCATCGGCAGTGAATTCAGACAAGGATGATGAACAATACGGTCCAACCAGCAATCAATATTTTCTTTTCTTTTCTTTTTTTAAAATAAATACAGAGTCACACGATGTTACCCAAGCCAGTCTCAAACTCCCAGGTTAAAGTAATTCTCCCACCTCGGCCTCCCGAAGTACTGGGATTACAAATGTGAGCCACTGTGCCCAGCTGGAATCAGTATTTTTTATTCTGAAAGAAGCATAGCCTCTTCAAAAGCGTGACTTCTTGATACAGGAATAGTTTGTTTCATTATAAGTAGTATTGTATATTTTTTCATATTATTTGGTAACCCAGGGTTCATTCTTAGGTTTTTCTTCCAGTCTTTGGGTTGAACAGAAAATACTGATTCCCTGAACTCTATTTACTGGGCCATGTGAAATTAATTTGAAAGTGTTAAGCTGAATATTTTATGTAAACACAAACTTCTTTAAGGATACAAAGACTTAAGTTTAGGCTAATCGTGTCATGATCTCTACATGATTTAAGGTTTCTGGTTAATAGCTCAAGGTCTCAAATTGATCATATCTGAAACAAGAGATCAGGAGAAAATAATCTCAAAAGGTTTTGTATTCTAAAACTGTGATTTTTTTAACAAATAAAGATGTGCAGTGTTATCTTTCTAAATGATATATTTCCTTGTGGACATAGCAATATTGGATAACATGTATTTGTTTACCTTCCTGTTCCACTGAAATGACAATAGAATATTCTTACAGACTTATTTTATAAGCTACTAATTTTTAAAGCATGGACAAAACAATGAGAACTCAATTGAACTTGACAGTGACAGAAGTTACTGCGTGCTAAAAAGTAATGGCTCTGATTATGCCTTGGCAAAACTTTTGGTACATGTAACACTCATCTGTTATGATTTGGAAACCGGACTAAATGACTCTGGAGCAATGGATCTTGTTATCTAACCACCAGAATGTTGGGACATAGTGGCTGTATCTACGGTTTTTGGTAACAGAGAGGACCTCCGAGAAGAGTTAGACAATTGCTGAAAAAAATGGAAAGGAATACAGTTCTGTGAAACGTAGCTCTCTGCATGTGGGCTATCATCTAAACTGACTAGGAGTCCACTAATTTGGTACGTCAAAGCCTTGGAAAAGGTAATTGATTAAAAAAAAAAAAAACTAAATAGGAAAAGAAAATATTTTATCTTAGAGCCTTCTGGGAGGACCTCCAAAGCAATATTCTTGGCTATAATATATGCAAGAAAAGAGTCAAAGATCCAATTATTTATTTGCACTTTTATAATTTTGCCATGAATTTTTTTTTTCATCTTCTCGTCGAGGCCCATGGTCTTCGATGGACTCAAGAAGGCAGAGACTGAAAAGCCAAGAAAAGACACCTTTAAATAAAAAAGAATATTTAGGTTTAAAAATTATGATCAGACGTTTTGGCTGTGCTTATTTTACTGTAGAACTTACCTGAACCAAATCAACTGGATTCTTTTAAGTTTTTAACAGAAAATTCATTGCCAAGAAATCTGCAAACCTAGCCTAAAAATACTTGTGATAATTTAACCTATACTCTAAATATAAAAGCCTAAACCGGCAGGAAGTAGGGTAAAAATCCCCTGCAGGCTTTTTAGGTAGAATCTTTTATTGCAGCATTCTGCTTTCAATTCGTATAATAAAATTAGCTCAAAACTAAACTGAATAGAAAATTCACGTATATATGAGGATTTATATATATTACAGGTAAATATTATGGACTGTATTCAGTTATATTAAAACCATGACTCACAATTTGAGGAAAAAAACAAAGTTTTTATATATACTTTTTATATACTAAAATAAATTCCAGGTGAATGAAAAAGCTCACAAAACAGTATACACACAAACATAGATACCAGCACTTACATATACAGTAGTCTATGACTGTAGATATACACAATTAAAGATATTAATATATAGTATGTATATAGACATTTAAACAATATTTTTGGCCTTGATAAACAAGAAGACAAACCATCCAGAATTTATACAGAAAAAGATTGATGGATTTAATTATATAAATTAAATCAACATTTAGGTGGCAAAGATAATAAGAACATTTAGAAAAACAAGACATCCTGAAAAAAAATGACTGCAATAGTTTATTTGCAATATATATTACAAATAATAAATTGGAACACAATTATATAAATTTTTATTTCAAAAGAATAAGGGGTCCCACAGAATAAATGGGAGCAAGTGTTATGAACTGTCATTAACTATGGACATGAGTCAGTTAATATAAGAAGCAATACAACGACCCATAAACTAAACAAACATAGTGAAAGTGTTCAATATCTCAAATGACCTCTGAAATTCAAATTAAGAAACCTGTGAAATACCATTAAACCAATTAAAAAATACTTGATAATTGGCAAAGTTATGAGAAAACGCTCATTCCACACACAATTGCTGAAAGTTTACATGGATAGCCCTTTCAGATGATTTGGCTACCAAATACAAAATGCATATCATTTTATCCACCAATTACATGCTTTCTATTTATCAGAAATACTGGAAACAAAATATAAAGTTATGTGTTCAAGAACATCCATTGCAGCATTTTATAAAAGAGAGAATATTTGGTACAGAGTAATACCTATTATGAGGAAAAATTTTTAGGAATATTCTGCTGTGCTTAAAAAAATGATAGACCTATTTTTCATACAGTGGAAGAGTTCCAAAATATAATTCAATTTATGTAAAATCAAAATCCAGGATAAAAATATGAGTATGTGGTACTTAGAGAAATATCTGTGAGGATAGTAGTTTCTGAGGTGTGTCATGGTACTTTGTGGGGACATTTTAATATAGAATGCATAAACGAGTACCTATTTGGATGTCTTAACAATAATAATTATAATATTAATTTTCTAAAATATCAAAAAAACAGCTTTTCTTTTGTGGATTGTACTATTGCTATATGATGACAATTTATTTTGAGGTTTAATATGCATTGGCAGGGGTTTTGAAGAGTATTTATTTAATATATTTCTAAAAATAATTCTAAAATAATAATTTCAAATATAATCTGTTTAGCTGTCTGAGGCAAAGTCTTTATCTCTTCATGTTCATTACAATAGAATAACTTGGCATGTATATATTTTGAAGAGCTGGAATTTGAAAAGAACTAAAGATTCCTAAAACCGTGGGACAAATTGCATGATTGTTTTTCATGAATAATAAAACATCTGCAGAATCACACAAATAATGTCTACAAAATAAAGTGAACAACAAAACATCTGTGGAATACAAAGCTTCATTACTTAAGTAGACAACAGAATATTACATTTTACTCTTATTTAATTAGCTTGTATGCTTATAACTAAATGTTTAACCTGTTGAGATCTTAATTTTTGTCACTATCAAATGAAATTATAGACTAGACAATACGTACATTAAATATGGCTTTTGTTTCATATTTGTTCGATTTGTTTTTCAAAATCCCAGTTAGAAAACCTAATAGCCTCCCAAAAAGCATAGTCGCATTTCTTTCCTGTGTAGTGAAAAAACAAAAAAAAAGTTGAACAGGGATTAATAAAAGTTGTTGCAGCTGAAAGTACAACAACTGAGTTAAGGAGTAGGAATATTTTAAATTTAACTTTAGAAGCGGGGCACTGTGGCTCCTACCTGTAATCACAACACTTTGGGAGGCTGAGGCGCAGGAGGATCACTTGAGCCCAGGAGTTCGAGTCTAGGCAACATGGCAAAAACCCTTCTAGACAAAAAATACAAAAATTAACTGGGTGTGGCGGTGTGTACTGTGGTCCCAGCTACTCTGGAGGCTAACTAAAACATACACTATTCCAACTGTGCAGATAAAAATAATCTAAAATTCTAGTACTACCATCAGGAAGATTCACGTGACAACTATATGAATAGTAGTATATATAGTCGGCCCTCTGTAAACGTGGGTCCCACGTCTATGGATTCAACTAAGCATGGATTGAAAATATTTGGGGAAAAAAAAGAATGATTGCATCTACACAGAATATGTACAGATTCTTTTCTTTATTATTATTTTTCTCTAAGCAATGAAGCATAACAACTGTTTATATAGCATGTACATAGTATTAGGTACTATAAGTCATCTAGAGATGATTTAATGTATATAAAAGAATGTGCACAGGTTATATGCAAATACTACACCATTTTATATAAAGGAGTTGAGCATCCAGGAATTGTTATATCCACAGGGAGCCCTGGAGCCAATACCACACAGATACTAACAGACAACTGTACAAAGTGTTAAATAACTGAAGAATTATTATATTTGCATTTGAATTTAGCATCTACCAATAATGAGTGAACATTAGAAAACTTGCTCCCAATCTATGGCCTCAGTTGTCTCATATAAACAATCAGAAAATAGCATAAGCATAGTTTTAAGTTTTTGTGTGTAGATTAAATTAGTTAATATACATAAGTTCTTAGAAGAGTTTCTCAAACATATTAAAAATTCAACAAAAATGTCACTTCTCATTGCTGTCATAGAGGTTTCCAGATTTTTTCTGACTTGAGAAGATTTTCTTTTCTTCCTAGGGGATGGATTTAGTTTAAATATTTTGATGCACATTTTTTAGTATTACTTCAAACAATGAAGACACATAACAGAAAACAAAATCTTGTTAAGTTTCCCTTAGGAAAACAATACAAATTATAAAATTGTGCCTTTTATATGTTTTTCTCATATCCATAATATCCTGAGAAAATGGTGATTTATGCTTGATCCTTTCAAACAACTACTCCAACTTCTCCTGAAAAAAGAAATACATATATATAATTTATTACTTGTCATTATATATAATGTATATATACACATTATATATGTATTAATGTAATTAATATATTGATATATATTCACATACATACATAATAAATATGTATACATATGTGTTAGTAAAATACTATATGTATATATGTACAAATATATGTATATGTGTTCATATAGAGGTGTGCGTGCATGTGTGTGTGTGCACACTGTCAGTATCCCTTTGACTCTTTCTGGTTCATTGTCTTTTAAACAATGGCTCTTGCTCTCCCACTAGTTCATTTAAAATTTCAACATCTGCCTAAATGTCTAAATCCTGTTCCTGAATGTGTGTGTATGACTTCTAATTTTCGTGGGGCTTTTCTATGATTTCAGTACATTAAATTATATGATTTGATCACTTATTTTGATGTTAGTTCTAAGAAGTATTTCTTCTCTAATTCAGCCACCCATTCTCAAATGACTGTATATTTTATCAATAAAAATGATCATTAATCTTCAACTCTTATTTCTCCAGTTTATTGTCTTTTTAACTTTTTTTATAGCAATAAATTATATTCTCCACACCTTTTAACTTATACGTGATGAAAATTGTAATGAAAATCAGAAGACATGTATTTCAATGGCACCTAATAACAAATTATAAAAGATGCTGTTGGTTTGTTTTTATTTGAGCACTACCTGCCTTCCTGTTTTTTACCACTAGGCTGCAGAACAAGACTGTAATTGTCATGAGTATTTCCTTCTGTTGTTAGAAACATGTTTGTGCATGTATACACTTGTACTAAGAAAATATGTTCATTTTATTTCCTTTCTCCTTTATCATGTGACATAAGATTTATTGACTTCATATCAGCATTTAAGTATTGTTAACTTTATGTAATAGTATTTGGGTTGGAGATTTGTGTGTTTCTGATGGTATGAAGGACCGTTGTATTATGTTAGGCATAATTTTGACCTTATTGTTGTCTTTATTTGAAGATTATGCATGATCTCAGAAGACGTGTATGTGTTCAAGTTGACAAGAGGTGGGCTTGTGATGGTTAAATTTGTGAGTGTTAACTTGATTGGATTGAATGATACAAAGTATTGATCCTGGGTGTGCCTGTGAGGGTGTTGCTAAAGGAGATTAACATTTGAGTGAGTGGGCTGGGAAAGGCAGACCCAGCCTTAATCTGGGTGGGCACAATCTAATCAGCTGCCAGCATGGCTAGAATGTAAAACAGGCAGAAAAATGTGAAAAGAAAAATTGACCTAGTCTCGCAGCCTACATCTTTCTCCCATGCTGAATGCCTCCTGCCCTGGAACATCAGACTCCAAGTTCTTCAGTTTCGGAACTTGGACTAGCTCTCCTTGCTCCTCAGCATGCAGATGGCCTTTTGTGGGATCTTGTGATCGTGTGAGTTAATACCGAATAACCCCCCCTTTATGTATCTATCTATTTATCTGTTTTATTAGTTCTGTCCCTCTAATACAAACAGCAAACAGAAAAAAAGGAACAAAAAGAACAGTAGAAAACAACTAAGATTGTAGTTTATTTAAATCTAATCATATCAATTATTGCATTAAAGCAAATGGTCTAAAAATCCAAATAAAGTGCAGGGATTTGCAGATCATACAAAATAACAAGGTCTAACGTTATACTTTAAAACTACTTAAAATAGAAAGAAAATATGGATACATTGGAAGTAAATGATTGGAAAAATATGTATCATGCCATAATTAGTTAAAAGATAACTAAAGTACTTATGTTATTACATATTATTATTAAAAAAAGTAGAATCCAGCAAAATTAATTTTATCAGAAATAAAAAAATACGTAAAATTGCCAATTTACGAGTGCTTCAAAATACACAAAGGAAAAACTGATAGAAATAGTAAATTCTTGAATTATTTTTGGAGACTTTACCAATTCTCTTTTGATACTAAATAAGACAAATAGAGACAAGATCAGTAAGAGTATAAATTATCTGAATAGAATTATCAAGTAACATAATCTTTATTTATACTTATATTTATGTAACATTTCCATTCAAAATAGATTGCTTATTATTTTCAGGTATGCAGAAATTTCAGCTAGATAGACAATATTCTGGACCATGGAAAAACTACCAACAAACTTAAAATAATTAAAAAAATAAATAATAAAAGGATTTTCTCTGGGAAACGGAATTAAACTAAAAAAAAAAACAATAAAAGAGAATTCCCAGATATTTGGAAGTAAAACACTATAATCTTTAACTACCATAACTCAGATAGCAAATGGTAGTGGAATTTGAAAGCATTTTAATTTGAATTTAAACTGAAACCCAGATAGGCTACAGATAGAGCAGTGCTTAGAGGAAAATCAATAGCCCCAGAGCTCATATTCACAACTAAGAAAGTATCTTTATTTCTGAGTTTTCTGTTCTGTTGGGCTGGTCTATGTGTCTATTTTTATACAGGTATCGTGGTGTTTTGGTTACTATAGCTTTGTACTATAGTTTGAAGTTGGGTAATGTAATGCCTCCAGCTTTTTTTTGTTTGTTTGTTTGCTTGTTTGTTTTTGCTTAGGACTGCCTTGGCGATTCAGGTACTTTTCTGGTTTTATATAAATTTTTAAATAGTTTTTTCCCAGTTCTGTGAAGAATGGCATTATTCATCTGATAGGAATGACATTGAATCTATAAATTTCTTTAGGTAATATGGTCATCTTAATAATATTGATTCTTCCTATCCATTAGCATGGAATGTTTTTTTCAACTTGTTTGAATAATCTCTGATTTCTTTGTGCAGTGCTTTGTAATTCTCATTGTAGAGATCTTTTACCTTCCTAGTTAGCTGTATTCCTAGTATTTAATTCTTTTTGTGACGACTGTGAGAGGGATTGATTTCTTGAGTTGACACTCAGCTTAGATATTGTTGGTGTACAGGAATGCTACTAATTTTTGTACATTGACTTCGTATCTTGAAACTTTGCTGAGCTTGCTTATCTTATCAAGGAGCTTTGCAGCAGGAACTATGGGGTTTTCTGGGTAGAGAATCATATGATCTGCAAAAAGGGATAGTTTGACATCCTCTCTTCCTATTTTGATGCCATTTATGTTTCTCTTGTCTAATTGCTGTGGCCAGGACTTCCAGTACTATGCTGAACAGGAGTGGTGAGAGAGGGCATTTTTGTGTTTTTCCAGATTTCAAGGGGAATGCTTCCAGCTTTTGTTCATTCAGTAGGTTGTTGCCTGTGCTTTTTCCTCGATGGCTTTTTTATTTTGAAGTATGTTTCTTCAAAATCTGCGTTGCTAAGGGTTTTTAACAGGAAGCAATGTGGAATTTTATTGAAAATATTTTCTGCATCTATTGAGATGATCATGTGATTTTTGTTTTCAGTTCTGTCTATGTAATTAATTACATTTGTTGATTTGTGTATGTTGAACCCTCCTTGCATCTCAGGGATAAAGACTACTTAATTATGGTGGATTTTTTTTTTTTTTTTTGATATGCTGCTGGATTCTGTTTGCTAGTATTTTGTTGAGGATTTTTGCATCTTTGTTCATCAAGGATATTTTCTTTTTTGTTGTATCTCTGCCAGATTTTTGTATCTGGATGATGCTGACATCGTTGAATGAGTTAGGGAGTTCTTTCTGTTCAATTTTTTGGAATAGTTTGGAATGGTACCAGCTCTTTTTTATACATCTGGTAGAATTCAGCTGTGAATCCATCCAGTCCTGGGGTTTTTCTGCTTGGTAGGCTTTTTACTACTGATTCAGCTTTGGAACCATTATTGTTCTGTTGAGAGATTCAATTTCTTCCTTTTTCAGTCTTGGGAGGTTGTATGTTTCCAGGAATGTATCCATTTCTTCTAAGTTTTCTGATTTGTGTGCATGGAAATGTTCACAGTAGTCTCTTACGGATTTTTATATTTCTATGAGGTCACTGGTAACATCCCCTTTGCAATTTCTCATTATGTTTATTTGGATCTTCTCTATTTTTTTATTTATTAGTCTACTAGCAGTCTATCTATCTTATTTATTCTTCAGAAACTAAATTCCTGACTTTGTTAATCTTTTCTGATTTTTTTTTCCATCTCTATTTCTTTCAGTTCAGCTCTGATATTGGTTATCTCTTGTCTTCTGCTAGCTCTGGGATTGGTTTGCTCTTGCTTCTCTAGTTCTTCCGGTGTCATGTTAATCTGTGGACTTTAGATCTTTCTAACATTTAGAATTGGGTGTTTAGCACTATACATTTCCCTCTTACCACTTTCGTAGCTGTGTCCATACCAGAAATTCTGGTATGTTGTATTTTGTTCTCATTATTTTCAAAAAGTTTCTTGATTTCTGCCATAATTTCATTATTTATCTAAAAGTGATTCAAGAACATGTTGTTTAATTTCCATGTAATTGTACGGTTTTCAACAGTTTTCTTAGTTTTGATTTCTATTTTTATTGTGTTGTGGCCTGAGAGTGTGGATAATATAATTTTTGTTTTTGTTTTGTTGTTTTTTTGAATTTGCTTTGGGTTGTTTTATGGCCAATTGTGTGGTTAATTTTACATCATGTGCCCTGTGCAGATTAGAAGAGTGTATATTCTGTTGTTTTTAGGTGAACAGTTCCATAGATGTCTATTAGTTTCATTTGGTCAAGTGTTGAGTTCAGGTCCTTAATATCTTTGTTTTCTGCCTTGATGACCTAATTGTAAGTAGGGTGTTGAAGTCTCTTACTATTATTGTGTGGTTATTAAATCTCTTTATAGGTCTCTAAAAACTTTCTTTATAAATCTGGGTGCTTCTGTGTTATATGTGCGTATATGGTTAGGATACTTAGGTCTTCTTGAATTGAATTCTTTCCCATTGTGTAATGCCTTTCTTTGTCTTTTTTGATCATTGCTGGTTTATCATCTATTTTGTCTGAAATTAAAATAACAATCCCAGCCTGTTTCTGTTTTCCATTTGTTTGGTAGATTTGTCTCCAGCCCTTTACTCTGAGCCTACAGGTGCCCTTGCATGTGAGATGGGTCTCCTGAAGACAGCATTCTATTGGGTCTTTTCTTTCAGCTATTGTATTGTTTTATTGCAATTCTTAAGATTTCTTAGATTGGATTTTGACTTTCTCCTGAATCTTGGTTATCTTCGTTTCCTATCCATATTCAGAATTCTATTTCTGTAATTTCAGTCATTTCAGCCTGGTTAAAAGCCCTTGTTGGTGAACTAGTGTGGTCATTTGGAAGAAAGAAGACACTCTGGGTTTTGAGTTATCAGAACTTTTCTTTTATTATTATTTTTATTTTTATTTTAAGTTCTGGGGTACATTTGCAGGATGTGCAGGTTTATTACATAGGTAATTGTGTGCCATGGTGGTTAGCTGAACCTATCAACTCATCACTTTGGTATTAAGCCCAGCATGCATTAGCTGTTTTTCGTAACGCTCTCCCTCCCCTGCACCCCACATCAGGCCCCAGTGTGTGTTGTTTCCCTCCATGTGTCCATGTGTTCTCATCATTCAGCTCCACTTATAAGTGAGAACATGTGGTGTTTGGTTTTCTGTCCCTGTGTTAGTTTGCTCAGGATAATGGCTCTCAGCTTCATCTATGTTCCTGCAAATGACATGATCTCATTCTTTTTTATGGCTGCATAGTATTCCATGGTGTATATTGTGAACTCCCAAAATCTGAGGGAGGTCTCATTTAATTTAGAAAGTTTATTTTGCCAAAGTTGAGGACATTCGCCTGTGATACAGCCTCAGGAGGTCCGGAAGATATGTGCCCAAGGTGGTCAGAGAAGAGTTTGGTTTTATACATTTTAGGGAGACATGGGACATCAATTAACATATGCCAGATGAACATTGGTTCAGTCTGGAAAGGTGAGACAACTTGAAGCAAAGACAGGATGACTCAAAGTTGGGGGGGGCTTCCAGGTCATAGGTAGATAAGAGACAAATGATTGTACTCTTTTGAATTTCTGATTAGCCTTTCCAAAGGAAGCAATCAGATATACATTTATCTCAGTGAGCAGAGGGGTGACTTTGAGTAGAACTGGAAGCAGGTTTGCTCTAATTAGTTCCCAGCTTGACTTTTTCCTTTAATTTATTGATTTGGGGGCCCTAAGATTTATTTTCCCTTCACAATATATACTACTTTTTCTTTATCAAGTCTATTGTTGACAGGCATTTGAGTTTATTTCATATCTTTGATATTGTAAATAGTACTGCAATGAACATATCTGTGCATGTATCTTTAAAATAGAATGATTTATATTTCTTTGGGTATATACCCAGTAATGAGATTGCTGGGTCAAATGGTATTTCTGGTTCTAGATCTTTGAGAAATAACACACAGTTTCCACAGTGGTTGAACTAATTTATATTCATACCAACAGTGTAAAAGCATTCCTATTTCTCTGAACCTCTCCAACGTCTGTTGTTTCTTAACTTTTTAATAATCACCATTCTGAATACCTTGAGATGGTATCTCATTGTGGTTTTAATCTGCATTGCTCTGATGATCAGTGATGTTGAGGTTTTTTTCATGTTTTTTGGCCACATGAATGTCTTCTTTTGAGAATGTCTGTTCATGTCTTTTGCTCGCTTTTTTTTTTTTTTTTTTTCCCTTGTAAATTTGCTTAAGTTCCTTGTAGATTCTGGATATTAGACCTTTGTCAAGTGGATACATTGGAAAAATTTGTCCCACTCTGTAGGTTGCCTGTTCACTGTGCTGATAGTTTATTTTGCTGTGCAGAAGATCCTTAGTTTAATTTGGCCTCATTTGTCAATATTTGTTTGTATTGAAATTGCTTCTGGCAATTTCGTCATGAAATTTTTGACCATGCTTATATTCTGAATGGTATTGCCTACATTTTCTTCAAGGGTTTTTATAGTTTTTGGATTTTACATTTAAGTATTTTTCTCCATTTTGGGTTAATTTTTGTAGAAAGTGTAAGGAAGGGTCCAGTTTCAATTTTTTTGCATGTGGTTAGCCAGTTCTCCCAGCACTATTTATTAAATAGGAAATCCTTTCCCCATTGCTTGTTTTTGTCAGGTTTGTCAAAGATCAGATGCTTGTAGATGTGCAGTCTTATTTCTCAGTTTTCTATTCTGTTCCATTAGCTTGTGTGTCTGTTTTTGTACTAGCACCATGCTGTTTTGGCTACTGTAGCCTTGTATTATTGTTTGAAGTCAGGTAATGTGGTGCCTCTAGCTTTGTTCTTTTTGCTTAGGATTGTATTGGCTATATGGGCTCTTTTGTGGTTCAATATGAATTTTAAAATAGTTTCTGCTAATTCTGTGAAGAATGTCAATGGTAATTTAATGGAAGTAGCATTGAATCTATAAATTACTTTGGGCAGTATGAAAATTTTCATGATATCGATTCTTTCTATCCATAAGCAAAGAATTTTTTTTTTTAATTTCTTTGTGTCCTCTCTGATTTCCTTGAGAAGTAGTATGTAGTTCTCTTTAAAGAGGTCCTTCACTTTCCTTGTTAGCTGTATTCCTAGGTATTTTATTCTCTTTGTAGCAATTGTGAATGGGAGTTCATTCATGATATGGCTCTCCGCTTGTCTGTTGTTGGTGTATAGGAATGCTTGTGACTTTTGCAAATTGACGTTGTATCCTGAGATTTTGCTGAAGTTGCTTATCAGCTTAAGAAGCTTTTGGACTGAGATGATGGGCTTATCTAGATATAGGATTATGTCATCTGCAAACAAAGACAAATTGACTTCTCACTTCCTGTTTGAATACTCTTTGTTTCTTTCTCTCGCCTGGTTGCCCTGGCCGGAACTTCCAATACTATGCTGTATAGGAGGGGTGAGACAGGGCATCCTTGTCTTGTGCTGGTTTTCAAGGGGAATCCTTTGAGCTTTTGCCCGTTCAGTATGATATTGACTTGGGTTTGTCATAAATGTCTCTTATTATTTTGAGGTATGTTCCTTCAATACCTAGTTTATTGAGAGTTTTTAACATGAAGAAATGTTGAATTTTATCGAAGGCCTTTCTGCATCTATTGAGATCATCATGTAGGTTTTGTCTTTAGTTCTGTTTATGTGAAGAATTACATTTATTGATTTGTATATGTTGAAACAACCTTGCATCCCAGGGATGCAGCCTACTTGATCGTGGTAAATAAGCTTTTTAATGTGCTTTTGGATTCAGTTTACCAGTATTTTGTTGAGAATTTTTTCATCAATATTCATCAGGGATATTGGCCTGAAGTTTATCCTTTTTTGTTGTTTCTCTATCCAGTTTGGGTATCAGAATAATGCTGGCCTCATAAAATAAGTTAGGGATGAGTCCTTCCTTTTCAATTGTTTGGAATCATTTAAGAAGAATGGGTATCAGCTCCTTTTTGTATTTCTAGTAGAATTCTGCCGTAAATTCATCTGGTCCTGAGGTTCTTTTGGTTGGTAAGCTATTTATTACTCACTCAATTTCAGTAATTGATACTGGTCTATTCAGGGATTCAACTTCTTCAGTTTTGGGAGGGTGTATGTGTCCAGAAATGTATCAATTTCTTCTAGATTTTCTAGTTTATTTGTATAGAGGTGTTTATAGTATTCTCTGATGGGCATTTGCATTTCTGTGGGATCAGTGGTGATAGCCCCTTTATTATTTTTTACTTTATCTATTGATTCTTCTCTCTTTTTTTTCTTTATTAGCCTAGCTAGCAGTCTATCAATTTTATTAATTGTTTCCAAAACAGTTCCAGGATTCATTGATTCTTTTTAAGCATTTTTGTGTGTGTTTGTGTTTCTCTATCTTCTTCCGTTCTATTCTGATCTTGGTTATTTCTTGCCTTTTGCTAGATTTGGTGTTTCTTTGCTCTTGATTCTCAAGTTCTTTTAGTTGTGATGTTAGAATGTTGATTTGAGATCTTACTAGCTTTTTGGTGTGGGCATTTAGTCCTATAAATTTTCCTCTAAACAATGCTTTAGCTGTGTCCCAGAGATTCTGGCATGTTGTCGCTTTGTTCTCATTAGTTTCAAAGAACTTCTTGATTTATATACCCAGGAGTGACTCAGCAGCAGGTTGTTCAATTTCCATGTAGCTGTTTGGTTTTGAGTGATTTTCTTAATGTTGAGTTCTAATTTGATTGCACTGTGATATGAGAGACTATTCATTATTATTTCAGTTCCTTTCATTTGCTGAGGAGTGATTAACTTTCAATTATATGATCAATTTTAGAGTAAGCTCCATGTGGTGTCAAGAAGAATGTATATTCTGCTGTTTTGGGGTGGAGAGTTCTGTAGACACCTATTAGCTCCACTTGACCCAGAGCCGAGTTCAAGTCTTGAATATTGTCGTTAATTTTCTAATATTGAAACTTATGGTATGTTAAAGTCTGCCATTATTATTTTGTGGGAGTCTAAGTCTCTTTGTAGGTCTCTAAGAACTTGTTTTGTAAATCTGGGTGCTACTCTATTGGGTGCATATACATTTATGGTAGTCAGCTCTTCCTGTTGAATTGACTGCTTTACCATTATGTAAAGCCCATTTTTGTGTTTTTTGATCTTTGCTGGTTTAAAGTCTGTTTTGTCAGAAACTAATGATGTAATGCTTGTTTTTTTCTCTGTTTTCCATTTGCTTGATAAATTTTCCTCCATTCCTTTATTTCCAGTCTATGTGTGTCTTTGTTGGTGAGATGGGTCTTTTGAATACAACACACCAATGGTTCTTGACTCTTTATCTAGATTGTCATCCTGTGTCTTTTAATTGGGTCATTTAGCCCATTTACATTTAAGGTTAATATTGTTATGTTTGAATTTAATCCTGTCATCATGATGCTAGCTGGTTATTTTGCAGACTTGTTTAGGTAGTTGCTTCATAGTGTCATTGGTCTGTGTATTTCAATGTGTTTTCATAGTGGTTGAACTATTTTTCCTTTCCACATTTAGTGCTTACTTCAGGAGCTCTTGCAAGGCAGGCCTGATCATGATGAATTCCCTCAGCATTTGCTTGTCTGAAAAAGATTTTATTTATATTTGCTTACAAAGCTTAGTTTGACCAGATATGAAATTTTGGGTTGGAAATTCTTTTCTTTAAGAATGTTATCTCTGCAAGCCTAATCTCTTCTGGCTTGTAGGGTTTCTGCTGAGAGGTCTGCTGTTAGTATGATGGGCTTCCCTTTGTAGGTGACTCGGTCTTTCTCTCTGGCTGCCCTTAAATTTTTTTCCTTCATTTCTACATGGAGAATCTGACGATTATGTGTTTTGGGGTTGGTCTTCTCATGGAGTGTCTTACTGGGGTTCTCTGGATTTCTTGAATTTGGACATTGGTCTGTCTTGCTAGGTTGGGGAAGTTCTCCTGGATGATATCCTAAAGTATGTTTTTCAAATTTGTTCCATTCTCCCCATCTTGTTAAGATACCCTGTTTAGTTGTAGGTTTGGTTTTTTCACATAATCCCATAGTTCACAGAGGTTTTGTTCATTCCTTTTCATTCTTGTTTCTCTAATCTCGTCTACTTGCCTTATTTCAGCAAGATTGTTTCCAAGCTCTGATGTCCTTTCTTCCACTTGGTCTATTTAGCTATTGATACTTCTGTTTATATTGTGAAGTTCTCATGGTGTGTTTTTCAGCTCCATCAGGTCATTTATGTTCCTCTCTAAACTGGTTATTCTGGTTAACAATTCCTGTAATGTTTTATCATGGTTCTTAGCTTCTTTCTTCTTTGCATTGGGTTACAATATACTCCTTTAGCTCAGCAAAGTTTGTTATAACCCAGTTTCTGAAGCTTGCTTCTGTCAATTCATCCATCTCAGCCTTAACCCAGGTCTGTGCACTTGCTGGAGATTTGTTGAAATCATTTGGAGAAGTGACACTCTGCCTTTTTGAGTTTTCAGTGTTTTTACATTGATTCTTTCTCATCTTCATGGGTTGATCTACCATTGATCTTTGAGACTGCTGACCATTGGACTGTGTTTTTTGTGTGGTGTTTTTCATTTTTGTTGTTGTTGCTTTCTGTTTGTTTTTCTTTCAGCAGTCAGGCCACTGTTCTGTATGGCTGCTGTGGTTTGCTGGGGGATCACTCCAGATTCTATTTCCTGGGTTCCTCCTACACCTGGAGGTATCACCAGTGGAGGCTACAGAACCCAAGATGGCAACCTGCTTCTTCCTCTGGGAGCTCTGTCCCAGAGGGGGGACCAACCTGATGCTGGCCGGAACACTCCTGCATGAGGTGTCTGGAGACCCACATTGCGAGTTCTCACCCAGTCAGGAGGAATGAGTTCAGGAACCCACTCAAATAAGCAGTCTGGCTGCCCCTTGGTGGAGCAGTTGTGCATGACTGGGGGAATACTCCTCATTTGAGCTGCCGTGACTCTCCCAAGCTGGCAGGCAGAAAAGACTAAGACTGCTGACCTCAGATACCACAGCCGCCCCTTCTTCTAGGGGCTCATCCCAGAGAGGTCAAAGTTCTGTTCATAAATCCCTGGTTGGGGATGCTGAAAATCCCACAGGGAGGCCCTGCCCAGTGGGGAGGAATAGGTGGGGAAACTGGTTAAAGAAACAGTCTGGCCATGGACTGTCACAGCTACTGTGCTGCGCTGTGGGGAATTGCTCCTGGCCCAAACCACTCAGTCTCACTGGTACCAGTGGCAGGGGAAAACGGCTG
Organism: Macaca thibetana thibetana; assembly: GCF_024542745.1. Classification (NCBI taxonomy): domain Eukaryota; kingdom Metazoa; phylum Chordata; class Mammalia; order Primates; family Cercopithecidae; genus Macaca; species Macaca thibetana. Next base: position 29,314,435 of record NC_065590.1, read on the forward strand.
ACTGGAACTGCAGTGATGGCAGCGACCCCACTCCCACCAGAACTCTGTCTTCTTAGATGGTCTCCAGCCTGCTGTGTTGGCCAGTGGGGATGCCAAGCGAGTAGGTTTTAGCTTGTGGGGTTCCATGGAAAAGGGTCAACTGAGCGAGGCTGCTTGGCTCCCGGGTTTCAGCCCCACTTCCACGAGAATGGATGGATCTTTTACCTCACCACAGTTCCCAGAGTTGGAGTATGCAAAGACTCTTGTGTCTTAGTGTCTGCTCAAGTGGCGCCTGTATGCTCCTGATCTACAGGTTGCAAAAATCTGTGGGAAAAGCATGGTTTCCAGGGCAGAATAGGACAATCCCTCCCAGGCCCCTTGGCGGGGGGAGGGAGCTCCCTTTGTCCCATAAACTCCTGGGTGGTTCCTCGCTCCATTTTGCTTTTCCTCACTGTCTGTGGGTTGTGCCAATTGCCTAGTCAGTCCCATTGAGAAAATCTGGGTACCTCAATTCACGATGCAGAATTCACTCACCATTTTCGTTCTTCTCGGTGGGAGTCACAGACTGGAGCTGTTTCCGGATGCTCCATCTTTTTTAAGTTATCAGAGTTCTTGTTCTGGTTCTTTCTCATCTGTATGGGCTGATGTTCTTTTAGCTATGATTTGAGAACAGTTAGCTGACTTTTTTTCTGGATGTTTTCAAAGGGCTGCAGCTTTGTGTGAGGCCTTTATTTGTAGCTGAATTTTTGTCCTTGGTTTCATGGGGGTGTGTTAGCAAAACACTTTTGATATTGAAGTTTGGGCTGTTATCCTGCAGATGGCATTTAAGCATAATAGCTGAGTGGGCACTTTAGCCATGTGGCTCCTCTGTATTTTCTCACAATGGGAGGCGTGCTCCTTCTCAGTGTTCTGACACTGTGGGTTCCTCTCCTACTTGAGTGCTAGCTATAGATCTTGGTTTGGCATTCCCAGGCTGCACACCATGGCCCTGGGGTGAGCTCAGGCTTTATGTTCCCCTCCCAGCTTGGAAGGAGCAGGGGAAGGAACCTTGACAGTGGCTGTGGCAGAGGGCCTTTCATTTGTCTCTTGGGGCTTCACCATCCCAAGAGAAACGCAGAGTCACCACCACTCTGCAATTGGCCCAGGAGTAGGATGGCTGCATTGTGGGCCCAAGCTGGGGGGCCCTGCCTGGTGATGAGTAGCAGGACCAAAGGGCTTATAGTGGAGACAAACTGACCTTTCCTCCTTTGGGTGCTATGGTTTGCTGGAGGTGTGGGTAAAACACTCAAGGTTTTTGCTCCTACACAAGTCTGAGTGCAGCAAGGACAGTACCACTGTATTGGCAGTGGCAGAGGGGCTTTTAGTTGCCTCCGGGAGCTCCACCTCAGAGAAACACAGAGTCTTTGCTACAGGGAATGCTCTGCCAGGGGTGGGGTGACTTTGCTATTCGGCCAAGCTGGGGACCCTGATATGATTCGGCTGTGTCCCCACCCAAATCTCGTCTTGAATTGTAGCTCCCATAATTGTGGGAAGGATCGGGTGGGAGATAATTAATCATGGGAGTAGTTTCCTTCATACTGTTCTCAGAGTAATGAATAAGTCTCAAGAGATCTGATGACTTTATATAGGTTTCCCCTTTTGCTTGACTCTCATTTCTCTGTTGCCTGCTGCCATGTAAAACATGCCTTTCACCTTCCACCATGATTGTGAGGCCTCCTAAGTTACATGGAACTGTGAGTCCATTAAACCTCTTTTCCTTTAAAAATCACTCAGTCTTGGGTGTGTCTTTATTAGCAGCATGAGAACAAGCTGATACACACCCCACTTAGTGAAGAATGGGAGTTTGGGGGCTCACAGAAAGGAGAGACTGGGCTCCTCTCTGTATGGCAACTGTGATATGATGGAAGCATGAATGAAGTGCTCAGGTTCCTTGTTTCTTCTCCAGTCTGAGGTGTTCAGGTGCGGCAGGGTGTTTGTACTGGGGGCCCATGTTGAGAGACACTGCCCAGTGAGGAGAAGCAAGGATGGGGACTTGCATGGAGAACCGTTGGGCCACTTTTCCTAAGACAGTTGTTTTGTGCTGGGGGCCCACATTAGTCCCTAATTGCAGTACTCTCTCCAGAGCCTGAGGGCAACAGCGGCAATGGCTGCAGAGCAACAAAAATGGCAGCCTGCCTGCTCCTTCTGGGAGCTCATCTCTGGGAAATGCAGGGATGCTACTGGCCTGAGAGTCCAGGCAAGTGATGGCTGGGGTCCTAGGTTGGAAGGCCCTGCCCCGTGAGTAGTAGCAGGGTCAGGGACCCATGTGCAAAATAGTCTGGCTCTTTTTTCATAAGGCAGCTGTGCTGTGCCAGGGGTCCACATGAGTCCCTAATCACTGTGCCTCCTCCAGAGCCTGAGGGCAACCGGAGTGACGGCTGTGGAACTATAAAGATGGCATCTTGTCTGCTCCCTCTGGGAACTCCATCCCAGAGAAGTGCACAGCTGCTTCTGGCCCCAGAGTTCAGGCAGGATTGGGGTTGCCATGCTACAGCCCTAGGCTGGTGGGCCTTGTCTCCCAAGATGAAGTGGAGGTGAGGCCTTCAGTTTGTCCTCTGACTAGCTTCATGGATTCAGCTCCTATATCAAGGGTGTACCAGGGATCCTAGCCTGGTGCCAGGGTACTGGCAACCCAGGGCTCCCAGAACTCTGTGTGTGCCTAAGTGGTAGCTCTGCCCAGCCTCCACATAGCTCTCTATGTTAGTCTGGAGGCCCTGGTTGAGGGTAGGTCATGGTGGATCTCTTGAGCCCAGGGTTGCAAAGGACTGAGGCAGAAGTGTGGGTCCCCGGAGACTCTCACTCACTTACTGCTTCCCCATGGTGGAGGTCCTGCCATGGCTCCGTGACACTCCCTGGTAGGCAGCTGTTCTTTCTCACCCCTCTCCATTCTCCTAGGTTGTATTGCTTCCTTGGTGAATCCCAATGTCTCCACTTGCATGGTCTAGTTGAAGAGCTTGTGTTTACTTGCAACTCTTTCTTCTCTCCAGGAGAGTGGCACAAACCAGCTACTTCTAGTTAGCAAACTTTCACATTATTTTTAAATTTAGAAAAACAATGAGTAAATGAAGGAAAATATTAGCTTTTTAACTTCTTACTTTTTTAATTAACAAATATTTCAGGCAAATAATATTGTATCTCCACTTTTTCCCCTAAGTTTTGGGAGGTCAAAAATTCTATTCTTATTGTTAAGATTCTGATCATTCTGTTTATAACCTAAGTTCCAACAAATTAAAAAGAAAAAGGAAAATAAAAATGCCTTGCAAGAGTATGTATTCAACTCTTGTTGAATATCCCTAATTCTGTGAAATCACTTGTTGAGCTTAAAGTTCTCTACAGGATTATGCACTAAGATATTTTTTCTGCTTAAAGTCCTTCCATTTTCCTTTATACCTTGAAGCAAGAATTTAAGTTAGTGTTTGTCAGTCTCTCACTCTTAATGCTGCTATGAGCAGTGTTCTCCTTTGGTGTAATAGGAAAGATAATGATCAAGTTTCCCAACAAAGGCCAAAATAGCAATGGTTGAGCAAGATAAAATTTTAATGTTTGCTCACACTGCAGTCCAAATATAAGTAGCCTAGGGCTGCTATGAACATTCCTCAGTGTGGATATGACATTCTAAACTCTTGGATTCCATATTGTGGCCTAAAGTTGTTGCTTCAGCACCTTTCAAAAAGATTATTTTAAATTCATGGGAAACGTTGGAAGAAAAAGTAAAGAGCATGTCCCTTTTTATTAATGGTGTGACTCAGCTTTCATAAATACATTCATTTATAATCCATTGGCTGGTCCTCAGGTACATGATGATACCTAACTACAGGTAATCAGGCATATGTAGTCTTGGGTTGGCAACCAGGTACAACCCAAAATCTTGTGGTTCTCTATCTAAAGGAATAGAATCACATGAATAAAGGGGAACAAAAAGTAGCCTTTATCACAGCTGTCATTATTCATCTTTAAATTGATCTATCCCCAAATTGATCCATTAATCACAGTCCTCATTCTCAGTGATCATTGTAATTATTTGAATACCTAATTTCCCAGTACATTCTGTATAATGCTATCCCATAGAGAATATATATACAAATCTTGCTGAATACAAGTGATCTGTCTGAATGCAGCAAGATTTGTATATGTATTCACTATGGGATAGCATTATATTTTATATTATTCAAATAATCACATTTCTTTCTAATAATTATGAATTATATCCTACACTTAAAGTCTTTTGCCTACGTAGTTCTTTTTAATCAAAGAGATTTATTTGTAAGTAACAAAACCCAAATCTAGTTAACTGAAGAAAAACAAAAGATTTTGTTGAAAGTATAGTGAGTGGCTCAGATTATTGAAAGGACAGTGACCAGCAGACACTTGAGATGTTGTCTCTCTTACTAGGATGGTGCCAGTTCCTCTTATCTCTCTATTTGTTTTTTTTTTTGGAGGCGGAGTCACTTCAAGCTCTGTCTCCTGGGTTCACGCCATTCTCCTGCCTCAGCCTCCTGAGTAGCTGGGACTACAGGCGCCTGCCACCACGCCCGGCTAATTTTTTTGTATTTTTAGTAGAGACGGGGTTTCACCGTGTGAGCCAGGCTTGTCTCAATCTTCTGACCTTGTGATCTGCCTGTCTCAGCCTCCCAAAGTGCTGGGATTACAGGTGTGAGCCACTGTGCCCGGTCATTACCTTTCTATTTATTTGAATATGTTTTTGACTTTTAGGAAGAGATGACACAAAAATTGCTCAATAATATTGTTCCCTAGCCTCTCAGCGAAGTATTTTATTCTCGTTGAGCATCAGTTTTATATATTTAAGATTAAACTATTATTTTATTCCATGTTCCTTTGTGTATTTACCTTAGATAATTACTATGATACCAATTATAAGAAAGACTTAAAAATACTATTTTCTATGCCTGCCTAGTAATCAGTATTACAGAATTATTTAGTTTCTAATTCTTGCATTTCTGCTTCTTTTTTTTTTCTTTTGGCTTATGTACAAAATTGTAAACTCAAGAGATTATTCATTAAGCCAAATTGTTATCTTCTAAACTGCATAATTCAGAGCTAATCACTTATTTAGCATTCTATAAGTACTCCTTTATTAATTAATAGTTGTACCTAAGTTTTTCAACTGCCACAGTTTTACGTTTTTCTCAGATTTAAAAGATAAGAAAGGGCAGGGCGTGGTGGCTCACACCTGTACTTTCAGCACTTTGGGACACTGAGGCAGCCAGATCACGAGGTCAAGAGATTGAGACCATCCTGGCCAACATGGTGAAGCCCCATCTCTACTAAAAATACAAAAATTAGCTGAGTGTGGTGGTATGCACCTGCAGTCTCAGCTACTTGGGAGGCTGAGGCAGGATAATCGCTTGAACCCAAGAAGCAGAGGTTGCAGTGAGCCGAGATCATGCCACTACACTCCAGCCTGGCAACAGAGCAAGGCTCCATCTCAAAAAATAAAAATAAAAATAAAAATAAAGAAGGAAGAAACTAATGTTATTATATAAACATCTACAAATCTATAACCCTCCATATGTCAATTTCAGTTGTTTGGGCAATGCTATATGGAGTTTGTTAGTGAATGTCTTGATGCGTGTCTTGACTGATTAAGATTCAGTGGAAAAGTTTGCCTTGAGTAATTATGGTGAAGGTGAGAGTATGGAAACATGTATGATTACCTAACAAAAGATTGGACATCTCAAACTGTCATAAGCAATAGAAAGCACTTGGGGGACTTGTTGAAATGCAGATTATATTTCCTAAATTCTGGGGTGGGACCCAAGATTATGTATTTTTAATTACTTGTCAAGTGATGTGGATGCTTCTAGTTCACAGGCTGTACTTTGAGTATGAACGTGATAAATGTTTCCCAATCAATTAAACCATTTCTCATGGAGAAGTTTTTTTTTTTTTTTTGGGCTTATATAAATGAAGATTCATACATGCATGAATGCAACAACAAATATTTATTGACTCTTCCTGTGTGCTAGGCAATTTTCTAAATGTAAAAATACAGCCATGAATAAATAAGTCAAGTTCCTGTTCTTACGGGTTTTATAGATCTTACATTTGTGTGTGTGTGTGTGTGTGTGTGTGTGTGTGTGTTTAAGCTGTGGGAGTGGAGCAGCACAGGAGAGGAGTAAAATGGTAGAAATTAAACAAGTTACCAAATAAATAAGAACCTAAACAAAGGGTATCTTGTAATTGGACTATTTACCACAACTCCTATTATCAGTTTAGAAGCTAACTAAGTCATTTATTCAAATAAACAAGCTTGAGTTATTCTTTAGCAAATATAACATGCTGAATTGAGCAAAGAAAATACTAGGTATCCCTGAGATCTTTCTGGTCCACTTAGATCTGATTGTCCTGCCTGACATAAATCATACAACAACATAGATTCTGATATCAGGTGCCATAACTTTGTCCTAATGGATCAAATGAGTCAGCTGAATTAAAACAACTGTAATTGCTTCATGGGTTCGTCCTGCTCACTGCACAGGCAAAATCAATTCCCTGACATCACAGCATTGCAGTAGAGAAGGCGTTTAATTGACATGAGGCCAGCCCACTCAGGAAAACTGGATTTGTCACTCAAATCTGTCACCCTGAAGGCTCAGAGGCTAGGGTTTTTATGGACAATTTTATGAGCAGGGGACTGGAGAATGGGTGGTGCTGATTCATTGGGAATGAAATCATAGGGGTGTGGAAAACAGTCCTCAGGCACTGAGTCTGCCTCTGTGTGGGGTCACAGGACCAGGTGAGTCATGAGTCTTGGGTCTGGATTAGGTCAGTCTTAAAAACATCTAAAAAAAAAAAATCTTAGGTTCTACAATAGTGATGTTATCTATAGATGCAACTGGGAAAGTCACAAATCTTGTGACCTCTGGCCACATGAGATTTGTGAACTCTGGCCACATGACTCCTGAGCAGTAAGGGATTATAGAAACTACACTTACCTTGTGACCACTCATTAGTCTTACAAAGGTGGTTTCAGCTCCCAAAGAGGGAAAGGATCAGTTTTAAAAAGGGACAAATATCATTCTTGTTTAAAAGTTAAACTGTAAACTGAATTTCTCCTAAACTTACCTTGGCCTACTCTCAAGAATGGCCAAGGACAGCTTGGAGATCAGAAGGTGGAGTCAACTATGTCAGATTTACCTTATTGTCATCATTTTGCAAAGGTGATTTCACAATCACTAGTTTAATGGTTAGTCTAGACCTCACCCTTGCAGAGATAAACTGGCATATAAAGGGGTGTGTGTGTGTGTGTGTGCACGCGCGCATGCACGCACGCGTGATGTGTTTGTGTTTAAGCAGTGGGAAGGAAGTAAGGCAGGAAGAGAAAAATGGCAGAAATTAAACAAATTAGCAAACAAATAAGTACCAAAACAAATAGTACCTTGCACTGGGAATATTTATCCTAACTCCCTATCAGTTTAGGAGCTAACCTAGTCAATTATTCCTAAGCAAATAAACAAGCTTGAATCACTCCAGTTCCAGCTCAGGACTGTTTTTCACCATTACAATTAAAACACAGTAAGACCCTCACCCACACAGCCATCATATAAATAGGAGAACCCTGAAAAGTGGAAGAGCTTGGGAAAGAGAACTCAAACCTGAAGAGCTCCAAGACAGAATTCATCAAATGGGATTTCAACCAATCCTAAATAGAAGAACTTTGGATCAAATTAATATTTAAGCTGAAATAAAACTGATCAAACTAAAAATAAATGAGATACTGTTCACTGACAAGTCTAAGTGTACCTGCTACCCAAGAAGGGTGGAAGCTCATAAAAATGATAGAGAAGTGACAAAACCGTTACACATTTTTGCACATTTGATTTGAGTGTCAGCAGCTTAACGATTACATTATATAGCCACAGACTAAATCCTTAGACCCTTCTCTTTTGGTCCTGTTTTTTGTATCCTTCTACTACAGAGGACTTTTGTGATATTGTCACTCACCTGGACACTGATGCTGTGCAATAATAACAGAAAAAAATTACATGCATCCTTTGCTCTGGGAAAAAGTTGAATGCTCTTCATATCTGACCATAACCCAACTAAAATCTGAAGATCTTGGTGAATTCATTGCATAAAAATAAATTCAGGCTGGGTGCAGTGGCTCATGCCTTTAATCCCAGCATTTTGGGGGGCCAAGGTGGGAGGATCACCTGAGGTCAGGAGTTTGAGACCAGCCTGGCCAACATGGTGAAACCCCACCTCTACCAAAAATACAAAAAAGAAATTAGCCAGGCTTTGTGGTGTGTGCCTGTAGTCCCAGGTACTCAGGAGGTTGATGCAGGATAATTGCTTGAATCCACGAGGTGGAGGTTGCAGTGAGGTGAGATCATATCACTGGACTCTAGCCTGGGCAACAGAGTGAGACTCTGTCTCAAAAAAAGAAGAAAAAGAAAGAAAGAAAAAATTCAGTACAGTGGCTAGATGAGTGTAGTTACTGAAAGTGGATTTTCTAAGAGATGGTATTCCCTTTGAGTTCATTGTCTTTCCTGGACTACTTTACATCCTCACATCACAGTTATTATGCAACAGCACAAAATGAACAATCATTTTTTGCCCACTTGGCAGCCTTAGGGGGAAAATCATTTCCATGGAGTACACATAATTTTATTATCAGAAATGAAGGTAGCATTTCAGCCTGAAGTACCTCTCTCAGTTATTTCACTATTCACAGGTGCAATAAGGACAACTATGAGTAGGTCTTGTCTTCCATCTTTATGACTTGAAAAGTCCACTCTGATGTTGTCTGTCCCAGAAATAAGTGAGACTATTTCCCCAGAATGATTCCAATTTTCAAATTAAAAGCTAGAGACTCCTTCAATACAGTAGACAATTTTTCAGCTGAAATTAAAGTTTCAGCTGAGTCTTTACTCAGGGCCTAATTTCTCTTCTTCTCCTTCTTCTTCTTCTCCTCCTCCTCCTCCTTCTTCTTCTTCTTCCTCCTACTCTTCTTCTTCTTCTTTCTTCTTCTTCTCCTTCTCCTTCTCCTTCCTATTCTTCCTCTCTCTCTCTGCTTCCTTCTCTCTCTTTTCTCTTTCTTAAAATATTCTAGATACTGCCTAGTCGAAAAATAACTCCATCATCTTTAAGCACTTGAGTATAAATGAAATGAGTACAGTCAACTATCCATATCCATGGCTTCTGCATCCCTAGATTTAATAAACATGAATCAAAAACATGTAGAAAAAATAATTTTGTCTGCCTTGAACATGTACAGATGTTTTCTTGTCATTATTCCCTAAACAATACAACAACTATTTATATGGCATTTACATTGTATTAGGTATTATAAGCAATAATCTAAGTGATTATACATGATGATTTAAAGGTGAGGATGTAACTAGCTAGAGATTATTTAAAGTATACAGGAGAATGTGCGCAGGTTACATGCAAATACTGTGCTATTTTAAATGAGAGACTTGAACATCTGCAGGTTTTGGCGTCTTCAGGAGGTCCTGGAAACAATCCCCCATGCGCACAAAGGGACACTGTAGCCTAATGAGTATATTATATTTTTACAAGACTATATACACTGGCCATTTTGGAAATTTGTTTTAAAAATCTTTTTTCTCTCTAGTTTGTTCTTTTCTTCTGTACCTCTGAAAGAAGCTGTATTCTTTACATTATTTATTTTGCCAAGAGGGATGACATAGAAGGGGCCCCTTGGCACAGACTGTTAAGGAAAGGTGGTCAAGGCTAAACACTATTCAAGATAAAGAAGAATTTTGAAAGGTTAAAAAAATTGGAAAATATACATTCTATTATTGATGTGAAATAGATTTTTTTATTTGGAGAAAAAAAAGGAATTGGCCTTGATGGCAGAAAGGAAATGTTAAACTCACAAAAGTCAAATGAATGTTTCTTCTAAAGTTGAAATAATGTAATTATCAATCATAAAGTGCCCTACATTTTATATCCTGTTACAATTTCTAAATGCTTCCCCATATGTTTTGATATAATTTGTCCTCATAAATATCCTTGTGAAGGAGGGTGGGGAGTTATTAATTTTCTCTGTTATTCTCAGAGGCAGCCCCAAATCCTTGCTGAGTATATTAAATATGCATAACTTCATTTTTCATTCCCTGACTGATTCCAGAGTCAATATCTTAATATTGCTAAAAGAAGTTGCCTTCCTTAAACTAAGTCCTCTGTGATACAGGGAGAATATTTATAAGGTAATAAGTAAAGCATTTGTATGAAGAGGAGCCCAGGCATTATGAAAAAAAGTATTTCACATTTATTGTATATCTTTAATTATTGGAAGGGGAATGTTTCCACTAGGTACCTAGAAATATTTCCCATAAAATAGTGATACATGCTTTCATTAAAATAGGTTTTTAAATCAAGTTTTTCTGCATTCTAAGATTTAACTGTTGCCTACAAGATAAGACTCTGAGTCTCTTGCAGACTCAGGAAGGGCTTGCTTCCCAAATACGGAATCTGTGAAAGAGAACACCAAACCGTGTATCAGAGGTGATGATCTCTTGTTGTGCACCAAGCCCTGGAATGGAAGTCAGAGCATCCGACGAGGGTAGTAAGCTTCACAAACAAATGCAAGCTCAGAATTAGGAGAATGGAGTTAACTGCATTGAATTCCAAGTCACACAATGTTAAAATAAACCCTGGGAAAATGAAAATGACATTTTTATAAGGAGCAATGAACATGGCTCTTCCTTCTAGGAGGAAGTCAAGGAAATAAAGACAAAGAAAAACACACAAACAAAGCCAAGTAGGTATCTCCATACATCTCTGTGATACTTATTGTTTAAGACTATCATGAAAACATTTCATTACTCAGACAGAGTCATTGTTTGGGAAGTAAGTCTTTACAGATTTTTGTGTTCCATGCAAATGTACATACACATATATTGCAGCCATCCATTTGAATATATATATATATATAGTGCCCTACATTTTATATATATATATGAAATGATAGAAAATATATATATTCTATCATCTCAATATCCAAGACAGTGCTGTCTAGTAGAAATATGAGTCATAATTTAATTTTTATTTAATTTTTATTTAACCCACATACCCATAATGCTATAGTTTTAATATACATAATAAACATTTAATAATATATGATTATATATTGTAGTATGTAATCGGCATAAAGGTAATATCTCATATTCTTAAAGATGGAGAAAACTGGACAATTTGTGGCATTATTTATTTCTATATCTATGAAAACCCAAAACCAAAAACAACCAGGTCTATACCTTTTGAACCTAGGAATAACGACATGTTCATTTCATCCATCATGTGCATGTATTATGGAAAAATGTGAAAAATAGTTTTCCTTATCTTTATTCTTTTGGGTAATTAATACCTGAACCACAAGTCAAACACAAGTCAAGTTCTAGTAGCAACAAAAAATTCCTTGGCAATATTAAATAAATTGGAAAAGAATTGGTTATTTGATGAAAGTTACTCCTCAATTTTTGTGTTATGAGCCATGCTTGATAATTATCTTCATACACATATATTTGCCCGAAGGTACAACAAAATCATTGGAAATGCAAGTCATGTGAAAAGAGGGATTTGCATAGAAATAAGAGTATAGCTTGGTCTAAGATATTTGGCCACTATCTTAAGTTCTTACTCAGCTACCTTTTTCCTGCAGTTACCTGAGGACATTAAGATGCATGTAGGAGACAATAGTTCCTGAAGGAATATGTATCCAGGCATTCAGAAGTTTAATCCTAGTGATGTTCTGGAATGAGAAGACTTGAGTATATGTAAGTATAGGTGCTTATGCTAAAGAAAGGAATAAAAACAAGTCAGTTCCTCCCTAACCAGTAGAGACAGGTACAATCCTGTGTCTTTGTAGCCTGTGATAAAAAGACATGTTTGTGAGTGCATGCATGGCTATGAGGAGGGTATTAAAACCCTTCCCCCAACACATCCATAATGCCTCGTGTTCTGCCAAAGTTCCTTTCTCAACCTCTTGAGAAAACAAGTCTTTCCCGTAGCAGAAGCAAGAAAGGTAATCATCTACATGAAAACATTCAGGAAATGTACTTAATGCATTTCATTTTGCAAAGTACGAAAGTTTATGAATTCCATAACAGTTAATAGAAGCAAGTCGTTAACAAAGCAATGATTTAGTCCTTTAGTCATTCTGCCAAATCAGGCAACTTATTTTTACAAATTATTTTGTTCTCTTTAATAAAAAAATGCCATGTAAACAAAAACACTGCTGTCACTCAAATGGACAAGTCAATGTTCAAGTCACACACCTGTTTTGGCAGTACTTGGTCCAGATTTATTTTACCTTGTTCAAATACAGAAATTAGGAGGTGATGTATTAAGTACCGTAGAAATCGGAAAGAGGAGGAAGGAAAGATCAGTATTGAAAAGACTTTAAATTGTTAAAAATGAACCACTTCAGTTTCCAGAGGAAAACTTTGATGTAATTGATAGGCTTTCTACGTGCAAAGTGAGATTAACTCCATAAAAGTGGTTCAGAAAGTCACCAGAGGAAAAGGGTGAAAAGAAAAGGAAGAACGATAAATTACCAAGACAAAAAAGTGGTGGGCAAATGGAGAATGATGGGACACGGAAAATTTTCTATACAATAAAATGTTCACAGAGTTTATTTGTTGTTTGTGCAGTTACAGTGAATTTTAAAGCTTAGTTTTATTTTTATATATTTTCTAAAATCCCTGTAGTGCATGTGAAATAACTGTATAAAACAAAAAAATTTTAAATGGTATGAAATTTAAAGAAAAATTTAAATAAGAATAAAAAGTTTTAAAAATATACAAAAACATTATAAAATAATGGGTCTCCAGAATTAATGATTTCACTTACTTCATGTAAATTTTTAGAAAACAGATTATTCTAAAAATACACAAAACAAGAACAATATAGCACAACCTAATGTGTGTTTTGAACCTAATTTATATTTATAACAAAAGATAACTACAACAAAATGTTAATGAATGTATCATATTATAAGTCAATATTCTGAAAATATTTACTAGGAAAGAGAATCAAATATTTCTGAATGTCATTTACGTAACATTAAGTAGAATGTAATACATAATATAACAGGTTGTCACTATATAAGAAACTCTAGTCTAGATTATTATAGACTAGAAGTGTTGCCCACTTCCCTAAATAAACACAAATAAACAGTATTTTACTTTTTTTACTAAAAATTTACTAAAATTTTAAAGTAGTTATAGCTTTCTGATACATGTATATATGTATGTATATATAGATATATACGTATATTATTGTGTGTACATATGTATTTATGTATATTTTATCTGAATATCTTTGCAGGCTCTTTGGTATAGCCTTTTAAATATTAGCGCTATTATTTTCTCCTATTGCATGAACTAGATTCTCTGGAAAAAAATTAGGAGTAATGTAGGTATTATTTTTAATAGAAACACAATTTATTGTATTGTATCCTTAGGGTATTAATTATTTTAAAACTATATATCATTATTATAAATAAAGTCTTCTCTGTTACTTTTCCATAAAAATACTAGTAGCTATTTTTTATTGTATCAAATATCTATTTAACATTTTAAGAAGATTATATATATTTTCTAGTTTCTTTACATGTTGATGTAATGAATTATGTTTATAGGTTTCTCAACAATAAGAAGAGCAACTGCAATGATAATAATTTAAATATTTTTTCTGGTTTAAACTTTATTTATACGCACTGTATTATTCTTAACCTGCCATCTTACTACTTTCAGAAATATTATTAGATTGTTACAACATTTAGAGGCTTTATGTTATTTTTAGAGAAAGCATGTTCTTTGCTTTTGTGAGGCTTTCATTCATTCATTGTCTCTCTCTCTCTCTCTCACACACACACACACACACACACACACACACACACAAACACACACCTCTGCATCTACAGCTGCCCATCCATCCTGCAACTTTGCACCCAGGAAACTGCAGCCTCTTTCTTCCCTGGAACTGAAAATTCTTGTGGGCATCAAAGGACAAGGCACTTGGAGTCAATCCACGAATGTGATTATCACTCTAACAATGTAACTGCTAGAGATTTCCTGTATATAGACAATTCTTTCTTTACAGTGCTATAGTCAGTTCTCTGTTTTTTTAAGTATGTTCATGAATAATTTTTAGCAATAACTCACTAATAGAAGCAAAATTAGGTAGAATTTGCAATATAGCTTTATTTATAAAATATGATTCTTCCTAAATTTCTGACTTTATTTTAAAATATACTAATTTTATAATAAAAATGCCTTCCAAATAGCTTAATATAATTACTATTTAATTTGAAAAGCACATACATTAGCTAACTACAAAGCAAATCTTATAAAATGTATGCATTTGACAAAGGGAATAAATTATTAATGCTAGAGGAAAACTATGGCAGTATGATAAAAAGGAAAGGTAGAAATAATTTTAAATCAAGTCTGTTTCATTTAACTACCTTGCTCCTTATAAAAAAAATTCCAACTCACAAACACTGTTTTTCTGATTATAAATAATTGAGTCCTCTGCAGCTGAAATGACTAGGGAAACTCACAGATAGAATGAGTAAACCCAATTTCAGTTTATGATCATGAGACATTAGCTCACCCTTAATGCCTTTAGGCAGCCACACTAGGAGTCCCTGATCCACTCACACTTCATTCTTTCTCTTCTCTCACAAACTATATCTCACCTCTTGTTTTCTGTGATTTAAGCCTAATACCTCTTTATCCATCTTCATTCTCCTTTGATGCCCTTGCTTTCTGCTTCACTGTAAACTTAACTGAAGACAGGGGAAGAGCAAACAAACACCTCTCCCAATACCAACCCTGATCCACCACCTGGACCCAGCCCCTATTATCTCTCTCATGAATTCCTATAAAGGTCTTCCTGGCCGGGCGCGGTGGCTCAAGGCTGTAATCCCAGCACTTTGGGAGGCCTAGACGGGCGGATCACGAGGTCAGGAGATCGAGACCATCCTGGCTAACACGGTGAAACCCCGTCTCTACTAAAGAATACAAAAAACTAGCCGGGCGCAGTGGCGGGCGCCTGTAGTCCCAGCTACTCGGGAGGCTGAGGCAGGAGAATGGCCTAAACCCGGGAGGCGGAGCTTGCAGTGAGCTGAGATCCGGCCACTGCACTCCAGCCTGGGCGACAGAGCGAAACTCCGCCTCAAAAAAAAAAAAAAAAAAAAAAAAAAAAAAAAAAAAAGGTCTTCCTAACTGCAAGCTTCTCTAACTTGTTTTCCCAAGTATGCCAACTGGTATGTTAGGGAACTAACCTAATTACTGTATCAGAACAGACTCGTTAGGTGGTCCTATGTCACACAGAGGTTCAGTTCTGAATAGAGCATGGTACCATCTACTGGGATTTTGGCACACGGGGTCAGGTGCAGGAAGGATTGGATTTCTGTGGTGTCTCTACAAACAGAAAGAGAATAGCAGATGTCCCTAGGGCCAGATGCAAGAAACAAGCATACATACAGACTGTCAACTTTAAGATACTCGCCCTTGAGAGTCTCATTTGGCTTCTTGTCATCTCGGTAAGGTTTTGGCAGTTTATAATCAATGGCCCTAGAACTGTAAACGTTCCAGATGTGTCCAGATTCCTAATATATTGACACTTGGGCATGTGCCAAACCTATATCTGTCTTTCCTAGCTATCCAGCATCCATAAATCAAAATATTAAATACCTGCTGTGTAGCAGATAGACAAAATGTGCTCCCTAGTTTTACATATCCAAATCACCAAGCTGACTAAAAAACACAAGTCTTCTAAGATAAGGAAATGGATATATTGTAGAAGAAAATGTACTTTATTGTAATTGGAATTAATAAAGAAAACGCAGACCATAGTTCCTTAAGCTAGTAATTCATTCTAATTTTGATTATATACGTATATTTCCACAAAACCGTAAAGTACTTTGCGCTGACCAATGCCGGTTTTTTTTTTACTTTACATTGAACCAAACTATTAGACAGACTTCCATGTATTTTAAACATGATTAATACTGCCTTCAGAAAACTGTATCAGTGTAATCCACCACATAGTATATTTAAACTCTCGTGATTCAAATGACTTTTTATATGAGCACCCTGCTGTGACATTATCAAGATGAGCCAGGCTTTAAAAAAAAATAACAATTCTTTTTTAGCCACAGTTTATGACAGAAAAGAAAGGAAATAAAGGCATTGATCATGCTTTAATTGGTTGGCACATTCCATTTGATTGCCATTTCTCAAGATGATGACAATGCCCTTTCGTTTTTGCTGATCTGTCAATATGCTTTTTGAATGTTGCAAATTACTCAAAGGAATTTGACATCTAAGAAGATGATGAAAAATTATCTTTCATCCAGATGTAATGTTCTTACAATTCTGAAGAACTGAGAATTTCAAATGTGTGCTTAAATACCTAAGCCTGGTGTCAGCATCACAGCCACCTCTGAATTCAGGAATACTATGGGTCACAAAATCTCTATAGTCTATGCATATTCTATTTTTGATTGTTTTATTTTTTTCAATTTATCTGTCTTTCTCTGATTTCTCTCATTCTCTGTGTGTGTGTGTCTCTCTGTCCCTTTGACTATCTTTTTTCAGTTACCCCTACTACTAAAGGCTTAAGTTGCCTTCACACTTTAAAAAATTTGCCCACATATACAGTCTACCTGGAAAAATTGTAAAATGCACCTGCTGGCTCTGATGGCTAAGGGCCCCCCTCTGGACTCATCATTTCATCCTCTCTCTGCTAGGCCCTCTTACTAAAACTGGATTTCAAATTTGAGATTTGCTTTTTTATATTTATATCTTGGTTACGTACTCCATCCAAATTTAGTTTTCCTTTTAATCCTAGATTTTGTTTCCTGGGTTAATTTTGGCACCATGATCTGCAGCCTGTCCTTCCCTGGTTCCAGTCCTTCTCTTCTTGACTATTCTTTAAAAGAAAAGAGTATGAAGGAAAAAAATGAAAGAAAATAAAATGATACTTAAGGCAACAGCTTCTTTCTGTGTATATTGGCATAGAAAGGAAGGTAGATCTCAGATTGTGGAAAACCTTCATTGCCAAAGCATATAACCAAAGAGGTCTATTAAAACTTTTGTAATTAAGGCAGTAAAATGTTGAAAATGATATTTCTTGAAGCTTAATTTGACAAAAGTGTACAAGAGGGATTAAAGGAAGATAATGCTGAAAGAACAGAACTCAGGAGGCAGTGTGATGTGTAAGTGTGCTTCATAACCGAGTGGAATCAAGAAGATGGAATTTCTTTTCTCCTATTTGAGTAAATGTATTCAATATCCTAAGCCCAATGCACTAGGAAAAAGTGCTTTGATTTACAAGTAATTATTGAATTTTCCTCAAGTTCATTTGTCTTGACTTACAGCTCTATATTTGCAAGACAGTGATTATTTTTTGAGAATTGTTTCCCAGGATTCTATTTGCACATGTGTGCTTATAACTCCTTGAATTTTCCAGTCCTATGAGCATGGAGATATATTTTGATAACCACACCACATGCAAATAAATTATGTCCCCCCTTGAAATTATTTTATGAAGCTCAAATAATTAGAAAATGATTGCTGTTTAAGATTTACATGTATGTTCTTTACTTTGCTGTGAATTATATATCTCTCTTAAATTTAGAAAGTTTAAAAACTACTGCAAGTCAAAAAGAGCAGTAAATTTGATTTCAGAGTGTACACATGAAACATAATCAATTCTTTGTTCCACATTGTTGCTCAATGTGATAAAATAGGAAAAAAATGAGCTTCGAGAGAAAGGCCAGTATTTTAGTTTTCTATATAACTACTAAATTTAGTATATTTTAGAAAATATGAATACCAAGTGCAAAACATATTTCATTTACCGACATAGTATCAGAGGATATATTTCAGAATTATAATAGCTTAATATGGAAGTGCTATATATTCTTAACACATGTTAGCTAGAGTTGTGGACTTGTTACTTGATACCTTGCAGAACTATTTGGTAATGAAATGTGTCATTTCCAAATAGGAATGGAGTGAGAAAAACACTGAAAAATTATTAATATCAACACTTTGTTTTAAAAGAGGCAAAATAAGAATGAAAGAAGTTAATTTATTTACTCAGTGTCTCCTGAGCTTGACATCACTGAACTAGGACTGGGGCTAAGGTTTCCCAACTGAATTCATTCCAAATTTTACTCAAGGGAATCTTCCTTTAATTCTGGATGGCATTCCTTATGTCTTTCCTGTGAAAATTCAGGTATGTTTTTTAAGGTTTAAATATGACACCAGAATACAAGTTTCGACAATCCCTATGCACAAATATTACCTTGAAAAAGGCACAAATATTTTCTTCTCCAATGCTGATGATGTGTTTTCTTGAGAGCCTCACTAGCATGTGTATGCATATGTACACGATATTTCCACATTTCAAGTAGCACTTTTAAGTGTATGATTATATAAGTATACACAATTTTGCTCTACACATTCAGCTCTAACTACAAAAGAACTTGGCTCATTTTTCCTAGTGAAAGTAAAGAAAATTAGAAGAAACCCTTATATTTAATTTAAATAACAAAACAAAATACTGTTGAGCAACATTATAATAATAATAATTATTATTTTTTTGAGACAGAGTTTTGCTCTTTTGCCCAGGCTGGAGTGCAACGGCTCTATCTCGGCAAACTGCAAACTCTGCCTCCCCGGTTTCAAGAGATTCTCCTGCCTCAGCCTTCCGAGTAGCTGGGATTATAGTCGCACAGTGCCACTCCCGGCTAAATTTTGTATTTTTAGTAAGGATGGTGTTTTGTCATGTTGGCCAGGCTACTCTCGAGCTCCTGACCTCCTGTGATCAACCCACTTCAGCCTCCCAAAGTGCTGGGATTATAGGCGTGAGCCACTGTGCCCAGCCAACATAATTATTTTTTAAAATAAAGTAACGGAGTTTAATTTTTTTAATTTACATTTTTAAATAGGAAAATATAACCACGTTTTTCAGTTTCACAAAAGTGTTATCTATTCTCATGCTAACATATGTTTTACAATTTGAAAAAATGTTTTCTAAACTAAATAAATGTTATAATGTTAGCAGGAGTAGGTAGCACTAAATCTATGTAAGCTTCTATAAGCACATGGAAAATACAACAGTTAGAACATTTATTAAAATAAAAACACTAATACAACTAACATTTTAACCATCCAGTCATGTGACATCAACATCATCTTACACACGAGATTTTGAGGAGAGAGGTGACATTGCCCAACATTTTATGTTGTTGAATTTGGCAGTAAATATTATCGGGGAGGCTAATATCCAAATATTTATCTAAACTCCCTCTTAAAATGATTTTTTCCATGACAAATTTAGTCTGAGTATCATTTTTTAAGAGATGGGTCTTGCTATGTTGGCCAGGGTGGTCTCAAACTTCTGGCCTCAAGCAATTCCCCTGTCTCAATCTCTCAAAGTGCTGGGATTACAGGCACAAGCCACCACACACCTGGTTAATGTCAAACTTTTTTTTTTTTTTTTTTTTTTTTTTGCCGGAGTCTTGCTCTGTCACCCAGGCTGGAGTGTAGTGGCATGTTCTCAGCTCACTGCAACCCCTGCCTCCCAGGTTCAAGCAATTCTCGTGCCTCAGCCTTAAGTAGCTGTGATTACTGGCTAGCGCTTGCACGCCCAGCTGATTTTTGTATTTTTAGTAGAGACGGGATTTCGCCATGTTGGCCAAGCTGGTCTTGAACTCCTGTGAACTCAAGCAAGTTACCCACCTCCACCTCCCAAGGTGCTGGGATCACAGGCGTGAACCACCGTACCAGCCCAAACTTTAAAAATACCTCCTACATGCTCATAACTCCCACATTAAAATGTTCACCTGGGACTTCTTTTTTGTTTTCATGCTGAGCTCTTATATGTTAGCAAATATTTCATATCTTCACTTGGATATCTAATGCAAGGACTGACAGACTTTTGCTGAAAAGAATAAATAGTAAGTATTTTAGGCTTTGTGGGTCATATTGAGCCTCTTCACATGTTCTTCTTCAATTTTTCCCACCCTTTAAAAATGGTTCACATGGAATATAGAAACAGGCCTTAATTTTCTGACTCCTGATCAAATCCACTTCTGTCCTATAGAATTATAATGTGAACTACAGATGTAATTTTAAATTTTCTAGTGATTAATTTTAAAATTTTACTTAATCTGATGCATCCAAAATATTATTCTGTTGACTTGTAATTCAATATAAAATTCAATATAATTATATTCTATATAAATTATTAATGAGATATTTAAGATATTTTACATTCTTTTGTTTCTACACTGTTTTCAAAACCCAGTGTGTATTTTTCTCTTATTATTATCTTAATTTTAATCATTCATATTTTGAGTGCTCAATAGCTACATATGGTTAATGGCTACTGTATTGGACAGCATAGGTTTAATCATTTAAAACTTAACTGTGTTTAAAACTCTTGATTTTTCTCTGTATATATGACTTATGGTCTCCGTTGACTCAATAAAATATGATCCTTCCTAAGCCACAACATGAAGATATACTATTAATCTCACCTTTAGTATTAATCCAGTATCAAGTTCTACTGATTCTGCCTCCAAATAGAAAGCTAGATTCACCCTACCTGACTGCATTTCTCCAGTCTCTCTTCCAAGATCCTGACAACACTCATCTAGACCACTACAGCGGCCATACTTCTACATCTGTTCTCTCTAATTTTTCCCACTGTTATTCTGTTACTTAAATCTACATCATACTAGGTCACCCCTCCACTTCAGACTTGAAAGTAGCTCTCAGATTTTTTTGTTGAATCTTTAAGCTGTTCTTTATACCTGATCATGTTACAGAAACATTCTGATTCATGATTTAAGCTTTTCTACATATGTGGTCATGTCACAGAGATGTTTGTACTTCTTTCTTTCTAATTTGGATTCTTTGCTTTTCATTTTTCTTGTCTACTTGTTCTGGCTGGGACTACCAGGCTTCCATGGACGTTCTATGTTGAATAGAAGTCGGTGGCAAGACTGGACATCCTTACTTTGTACTGGATCTTAGAGAAAAAACTTTAAAGTTTTTTACCATAGATTATTGTGGATATTAGCTGTGAACTTTTAAAATATGGCATTTATTGTGTTAAGCTATTTATGTATCCATTTTCGAGATTTTTGATCATGAAAGAATGTGGAATGTTGTCAAATGCTTTTTTTGGCATCTCTGGAGATGATTATGTGGTGTTTATCTCTCATTTTGTTAATGTAGTGTGTAACATTGATTGATTAGAATATATTGAATTATCATTTCATATCAAGGATGAATCCCAGTTGATCATGGTGAATAATCAGTTTAATGTGATGATAATTCTGTTTGCTAGTAATAAAGATTTTTGCATCTATGTTCATTAGGAATACTGACCTATAGTTTTCTTTTCTTTTACTGTCTATATTCGGCTGTGATATTAGGGTGATGGTGGTACTGAGAAATGAATCTGGAAGTGTTCCCATATACATATATATGTGTGTGTGTATGTATATATATATATATATGTTTTACAAATTTAAGAAGAACTGGTATTACTTTTTTGCATGTTCAATCGAATTCACTTGTGAAGCCATCTAATCCTGGGTATTGCTTTGTGGGGAGGTTTTGATTACTTGTTTAATCTCTTTATTTGTTATTGATCTGTCCAGGTTTTCTACTTCTTTTTGATCCAGTATTAGTGGGTTTATGATTCTAGATTCTATAAATTTATTCTTTTCTTCTAGGTTTCCAATGTGTTGGTTATATAATTGTTTATGATCGTCCCTTGATTAGTCTTTTAAATAAACAAATGCAGTAAAGTTGCAGGACATGAAATCAATATACAAAAATTGGTGGCATTTCTGTATACTAACAAATATATGAAAAGTAAATTAAACAATGAATTCACAAAGTTTAGCAACATAAGTAATAAAATTCGTAGGAATACATTTAATGAACGGAATGAAAATTTGTGCACTTAAAACTATAAAGCATTGATGAAGGAAATTAAAGAAGACACAGAAAATGGAAATTCATCCTTTATTAATGGGCTGGAAAAATTAATATTGGGAAAACATCCTTACTGTCCAAAGTGATGCATGCTTTACAGAAATAGAAAAATACAATATTAAGAGTTATATCACACCATAAATACCCAAAGTACAAAGAAATTGTGGACAAGAACAAAGATAGAGGCTTCAAACTTTCTGAATTCAAAGTATTACAAAACAATTGTAATTTAAATGATATGGTATGGGCATAAGAACAAGAATAAGACGAATGGAAAGGAATACAGAGCCCAGAAATAAATCCACACAGTTATCGTCAACTGATCTTCATGTGCCATGAGCACAGAGTAGGAAAAGAATGGTCTCTCCAACATAAGGAATTAGGAAAACTTGATATTTACATGCAAGAAAATAAAATTGGACTCTTAATCATGCCGTATACAAAAATTAACTCAAAGTGGTTTAAAAATGTAAATATAAGATCTAAAACTATGGAACTGCTAGAAGAAAATGTAAGATAAATCCTCCTTGACATTGGTCTTGGCAATAGTTTTTTGGCCATTACACCAAAAGTGCAGACAACAAAAGCAAAAATACACAACTGGAATTGTATAAAATTAAAACACTTCTGCATAGTGAAGGAAGCATTCAACAGAGTAAGAAGATAGTCTACAAAATGGGAGAAAATATTTGCAAACATGTATGTTATAAGGGGTTAATACACAAAATTGTTTAAGGAATTTATATGACTCAATTGCAAAGAAAACTAATCTTGTTTAAAAATGTGTAAAGAACCTAAATGAACATTTCTCAAAAGAAGATTTATAAATGGCACAAAAGTACATAAAAAGGTGCTCACATCAGTAATCATCAAGGAAATGCAAATCAAAACTACAATGAGATATCACCTCATATCTGTTAAAATGACTATCACCAAAAGGACAAAGATAAATGTTGGCAATGATATAGAAAAATGGGAACCCTGGTACACTGTTAGTAGAAATGTAAATTGGTACAGCCATC
Source organism: Macaca thibetana thibetana (assembly GCF_024542745.1). Taxonomy (NCBI): domain Eukaryota; kingdom Metazoa; phylum Chordata; class Mammalia; order Primates; family Cercopithecidae; genus Macaca; species Macaca thibetana. Next base: position 29,337,497 of record NC_065590.1, read on the forward strand.
ATGGAAAATAGTAAGAAGTTTCCTCAACAAATTTAAAATACAACTACCATATGATCTGGCAATCCCACTTTTATGTGCATATCCAAAGAAAATGAAATCAGTATATTGAAGAACTATCTTCACTACCATGTTTATTTCAGCATTATTCACGATAGCGAAAATACAGAAACAAGCTTTCTGTGTATCTGCAGAAGAATACATAAAGAAAATTACACAGAAACATACATACACACACACACACACACACACACAATGAATATGCATCCTTAAAAGAGAAGGAAATCTTGCCATTTGCAACAGTATGAATGAACCTGAAAGACATTATGCTAAGTGAAATAAGACAGATACACAAAGACAAATACTGCATGATTTCACTTATATTTGGAATCTAAAAAAGGAATAGAATAGAGTAGAAGACTGGTTTTCAGAAGCTGGGGGTTGGGGCTAAAGGGAAAATATTGGCCAATTGGTGAGAAGTTTCAGTTATACAAGATAAATTGAGGAAGGTGGCAGGACTAGACTCTGGAGTTGGGGCTCAAACTCCAGACCAAACTGAAGACTAGCTGAAATTGGAAGAGGTGAAAGCACCTCTGCATAAGACATGCCAACCAGTGGCATATCAGTTTACAATTGCCATGGCAACACCCAGAAGTTACCACTCCTTTCCAATTGTAACAACTCAGAAATGTCGAACTTTTCCTAGAAAATTCTGAATAAACTGTGCCTTAGTTTGCATGTATTTAAAATTATATATAAATATGACTGCAGTACTCCCTTTCAGCTGCTGCTCTGGGCACACTGCCCATGGGATAACCCTGCTTTCTAAGAAGCAGTATCTCCGCTACTGCTGCACACTACTGCTTCAATGCAAGTTGCTGTTTAACACTATTGGCTCACCCTTGAATACTTTCCTGGGAAAAGCCAAGAACCCTCCCAGGCCAAACCCCAGGTTTTGGGCTCACCTGCCCTGCATCAAAATGCGTTCTGAAGATTCAATGTGCAGCAGAGTGTCTACAGTTAGCAATACTGTATTGTACACTTAAAACTTGTTCAGAGAGGAAATCTTTCTCACCAACATAAATACCTAAATAAACGTAACTGTGAGGTGACAGAAACGTTAATTAGCTTGTGTCAGTAATCATTTAACAATGTATACATATATCAAAATATCATGTTGTATAACTTAATACTTATACAATTTTTATTTGTCAATTATACCTTAATAAACCTGGAAAAAAAATGAGGCTCAGTCCCATCACCTTTAAAATCCTCCCTCCTTGTCATGGCATACAAGTTCATATTTAATATGAATTTCTTCTCCTGTCAGTCATTCTACACCATAAATTATTATGAGCATAAACTCATTTAGTGAATATTGATAAGCTCTTACATTTTTAAAGGTCTGCATGAATGTAATTTTTTATTTATCTGTAAAGGAAGTATCTTCCTTCTGGATTTCTGCTGAAGGCAAAGTGTTGGTGTAAGTACACTTAATGGAATTATCTGAGAGGTGACCTGATAAATGAAAAACCAACAAGAACATGGAATAATATAATTAATAATAATCTTAATAAATATTTTATGAAAAGGGAAGCAATTGAGGAAGATTTCATCAATATATTATTTGATGATATTGGCTAAATAAATTCCTCAACACATAAAAAACACTAATAGGAAACATCTGATTTATCCATGGCACTTTTTTTTATTTCTCTAAAATTTTGCTACTACTTCAGTACTGGAGACAATGTGAGCAGGTGGGGCCCAAACACGTTTTTCTTCAAAACTATACGGAAGTATTTTTTACAGAGAAGAAAGAATGCATAGAATTAGTTGAATATCCACTTTCTCTGATGGCCTTGACAAGCTTTAAAGTAATAATTTAGAGTATTTCTCATTACATTAATATACATATGAAAATTTAAATATAATTTAGTATCAACTTACATAATATTAAAATAATACAATAAAATCTACATGTCACTCAAAAGAAGTATAAAGGTAATAACTCGAAGTGTTCAGTGAGTTTAAACTTTTAAAACATAACCTCAGATATAGGTTAAGGACTTTCTTTTTTGTTTCTTTGTTTGTTTGTTGGGTTTTTTTGTTTGTTTTGGGGACAGGATTTTGTTCTGTTATCCAGGATGGGGTAGAGTGGCACAATTGTAGCTGACTACAGCCTTGTACTCTTGGGCTCAAGATTCTCTTGCCTCAACTTTCCAAATAGCTTGGACTAAGGTGTGCATCACCACGCCAAACTATCAAAAAAATATTGTAGAGATGGGGTCTTGCTGTATTGCTCAGGTCAGTCTCAAAATTCTGGCCTCGTGAAATCCTATGGTGTCCACCTCCCAAAGTGCTGGGATTACAGGTATGAGCCAGCATACCCACCCTGTTGTTTTGTTTGTTTGTTTGTTTTTGGTTGTTGCTGTTGTTTTGTGCAGCAGTTCAATCATAACTCACTGCAGCCTTGAACTCCTGAACTCAAGGGATCCTCCAGCCTCAACCCCTCTGTAGCTGGGACTACAGACACATACCACCATACCCAGCAAAGACAGAGCTTCTAATTACTTTACTTATGTAATTTATGTAGCCTCATTAAAGCAAAGTTTTCTGACTCTCATTCACAAGACTTCAAAAGCCAGTTCATAATAAGCCTATTCAAGCTCCTTCTTCCACAAACATAGGGCATGCACTGCAAAGAATGCATAACCTTTGGTTAATATTTCCTAAATTTGTAGAAAGTGGGCAAAACCATTTCACTACGATTTAATGTTAAGAAGGCATCAAAAATATATTTTCAAATCTTAATGTATGACAGAAGTTGGAAAACAAAACAAGTTTTTAATATGTTATAAAGAATAATTATGTTATATTATAGACTACTCTCATATCCTGGAGAAAACATTAAATTATTAGAAAAATAATTATGTTCTCTCAAATATTTTAATTGTAATATTATAAAATACAACTTCATTAGAGTTAGCTTGGCTCTGCAGTGGCTGTATTATAACAATAGAAACACTAAGGGATTCTACTACAGTATGCACATATCCTAATTAATTAACATACAGTCCTAAATGCTATAAATGGTGAATCTGACTTTCTTCTTATTAATGCTTTTTTTTTTTTTCTTGATGGTTATTTTACACATGTAATTACTACTCACAAGTTTCAAAGTAACAGGAAGGAGATGTTAATTTTATGCAATAAAAGGTGTCTTACTCAGGAAGTCAACAGGGTTAAAGGTCAAACAAAGGTGACGGAGAGTCAGCATAAATAGAAAAATCATAGTACAGTTTAAGTTTACAGACATTCTGTTTGAAATTCAGGCATGTCACAAGTTAATACCAGCACAATAACATGCTTCTCCCACTCAGAAGGACAAGAAATAAAAGAAGCTTATGTGAAATTTGGCTTGGCATTTATTGGCATGCTAACCAAACATTTTAAAGATGAAGCAATCCTGTGGCGAGATTTAGAAAACTCCAGTGTAGTTAGTAATTTTCCAGGATAAATACTTAATGAAATAGGCACTTCTTAGAATTCAACTCTATCTCTTAGGTTTAATACATCTTTCACATTTCCAGTGTTTTATAGTTTAAAATTTGCTGATTCCTTTTACCGCATAGGTATTGTGGCTCAGAAAAGCAGTTTGAATAATATCACCCTGGCTTTAAGAGTGGAAGCTTCTAACATAAACTCTTCTGACTGTAATATCCTTTTTGACTGCACAGTATAATTCTGCACAGTAATTCCACTTAAAACCTTTGATCACTCTTTTGTGATAAACTCTGATATTATTTAGTTTTGAATTTTGTTGTCTCTCAGTAATTTTGTCTTTTTATGATTGTTAATGGTAATCCTCATGCAATGGTGTAATTTACTAAACCAACTATAATTAATTTTGTCTCTTTCTAGTGCTCCTACCAAATTTGGATACAAGTCTAAATTTTTCAAATTGTAAAAATGTGCTATGTTATGTTTTCTTTATCTACTATTTTCAAACAGCACTATCAAAATATAACTTAAATACAGTATAATTTGCCCATCTAAATTATACAATTCAGTGGAATTAATAATTTACCCATTTAAAGTATACAAAGAACTTTAGTATATTCACATATATTTGCCCACATCACCACAATCAATTTTATTTTATAAATAAATAAACTTTTCTCTTAGATTTAGGGGTTACATGTGCAGGTTTCTTATGAGAGTATATTGTGTGATGCTGAAGTTTGGGGTACAATTGATTTCATCACCCAGATACTGAGCAGAGTACCCAGAAGTTAGTTTTTCAACCTTTGCCTACCCCTACATTCCCCCTCTTATGGTCTCCAGCTTGTATCATTGCCATCTTTATGTCCATGAGTACCCATTGTTTAGCTTCCACTTATAAGTGAGAACATTTAGTATTTGGTTTTCTGTTCCTGTGTTAATTTGCTTAGGGTAATGGCATCCAGCTGCATCCGTATTGCTGGAAAGCATATGATTTTATTTTTTTTTATGGCCACACAATATTCCATGGTATGTATATATATGTGCCACATTTTCTTTATCCAATCCACCACTGATGGACACTTAAGTTGATTCCATGTCTTCCCTATTGTGAATACTGCTGTGATAAACATGCAAGTGCATGTGTCTTTTTGGTAGAACAATGTATTTTCTTTTGACTATATACCCAGTAATGGGATTGCTGGGTCAAATAATAGTTTAACTCATAGTATTTGTGAAATCTCCAAACTGTTTTCCACAATGACCGAACTAAATTACATTCCCACCAGCAGTGCATAAGTATCCTTTTCAACACATCCTCACCAGTATCTGTTGGTTTTTTTTTTTTTTTTTTTTTTTTTTTTTTTTGGCTTTTTAGTAATAGCCATTCTGTCTGGTGTGAGCTGGCATCTCATGGTTTTGATTTTCATTTCTCTGATGATTAGTGATGATGAACATTTTTTCTTATATTTGTTGGCCATTTGTATGTCTTCTTTTGAGAAATGCCTGTTCAGGTCACTTTTTAATTGGATTCTTTGCATTTTTCCTGTTGATTTGTTTAAGTTCCTTACAGATTGTAGTTATTAAATCTTTGTCAGATGCATAGGTTGAAAATATTTTATCCCATTCAGTAGGTTGTCTTTTTACACTGTTGAGGGTTCCTTTTGCTGTAAAGAAGTCCCGTAGTTCAGTTAGGGTCACACCTGTCAATTTATATTTTTGTTGCAATAGCTTTTGGGGACTTAGTCATAAATGGTTTCCCAAGACTGATGTCCAGAACGATATTTCCAAGGTTTTTGATGGGAATCTTACAGTTTGTGGTCTTGCATTTAAATCTTTAATCCATTTGAGTTGATTTTTGTATATGGTAAGAAGGAGGGGTCCAGTTTCAATCTTCTTCATATGGTTAGCCAGTTGTCCCAGCACCACTTATTCAATAGGAAGTCCTTTTTCCATTGCATATTCTTGTCTGCTTTGTCAAAGATCAGATAACTCTAGGTGTGTGGCTTTTTTTGTGGGCTATTTCATTCCACTGGTCTTGTGTCTGTTTTTGTACCAGTAGAATACTGTTTTGGTTACTATGGCCTTATAGTATAGTTTGAAGTTGGGTAATGTGATGCGCGATGCATCAGAATTTTTTTTTGCTTAGGATTGTTTTGGTTATTTGGGCTTGTTTTTTGTTTCACATGAATTTTAAAATAGATTTTATTACTTCTGTGAAAAATTACATTGGTAGTTTGCTAGTAGTAGCATTGAATCTATAGATTGCTTTGGGCAGTTTGGTCATTTTAACAATATTGATCCTTCCAATCCAGAAGCATGGAATGTTTTTCCATTTGTGTGTAATCCATGATTTCTTTCAGCAATATTTTGTAGTTCTTGCAGAGATGTTTTATTTCCTCGGTTAGATGTATTCCTGGGTACTTTTGTGTATGTGTGGCTATTGTAAATGGAATTGTGTTCTTGATTTGGCTATCAGTTTGAACATTATCAGCATATAAAAATGCTACTGATTTATATACATTGATTATGTATCCTGAGACACTGCTGAAGTCTGAAGTTGTTTGTCAGTTCCAAGAGCCTTGTGGATACAGAACCATATTGTCAGCGAAGAGAGGTAGTTTGACTTCTTTTTATATTTGGATGCCTTTTATTTCTTTCTCTTGATTGATTGCTCTGCCTAGGACTTCCAACATAGTCAATTAGGGCATTTTCATCAACTTCAAAAGTAAATTCTGTACCCATTAGCTATCACCCCTCTACCTCCCCATTCCTCCCCCAGTCCTAAGCAAACAGTGATCTTCTTGTAGTCTCTATGACCAGAAATGCCTACTCTGGGAATTTTGTATAAATGGAATTGTGTAACAATGGTTTTATTTTCACTTTCTTTATAGTGTTCTTTGAAACATGAATGTTGATAATTTTGAAGAAGTACAACATATCTTTTTCTTCCTTCCCCATGCTTTTGGTTTCATACGTAAGAATCTATTATCAAATCCAACATCATGAAGGTTTCTCCCTATATATTTTTAACAGGTTCATCATTTAACTCTTATATTTATATCGTTAATCCATTTTAGTGAATTTTTATATATAGCACAAGATAAAATTAACTCTTCAGTCTTTTCCATCTGGCTATCTGACCAGAACCACCATTTAAATATAAGTCTTTCCTATGGAAGGACTTGACACCCTTGTTGGAAGTCAGTTGACTGTAGACACATGATTATATTTCTGGATTCTTAAAGTTTATTCTATCGATGTATAAATGTATGTTTATGCTAGTACTACACTGTCTTGATTACCATTGCTTTGTAATAAGTTTTCAATTCTGGAAGAGTAACTCCATCAACTTTGTTTTTCTTTTCTAAGATTGTTTGGCTATATTGGGTCACTAGCAATTCCAAATAAGTATTAGAATAAGCATTTCAATTTCTATACATAAGATAGCTGAGATTCTAATAAGGATTGTTTCAGATCTGCAAATCAATTTGGAGGTATTGTCATCTTAATGACATTAAGTCTTCTGATCCATCAACATGGGATCTCATACCATTTATTTGGTTTTGCAGTTATTTCGTTAAATTTACTTTAAAGGATTTTTGGTGCTTTTTAAAATGGAAATGGTCTCTTAATATCATTTTTTGACTTGCACATTACTACAAAGCAGAATAGACTAGATTTTCATAAACCAATAGCTATGGTCTCAATGATGATGTCTCTCAAAAATTAATATGTTGAAACCTATCCCCAAGGTGATGGTATTAGGAGATGGGAACCTTTAGAAGGTGGTTAGGTCATGGGGGCAGAGCACTCATGAATTTGATCAGTGCTCCTATAAAAGAGGCCCAATAAATACTCACACTCCCTTCTACCATGTAAGGACACAGCAATCAGCCACTATCTATTAAGCAAAAACTGGGCCATCACCAGGAGGCAAATCTGCCAGTGCCTTGATTTTGGACTTCCCAGACTCCATTATATGTTATGAATAGAGATACAAAAATTTGGAAGAAAAGTTTTACAAAATACCACAAACTTGGTGGCTTAAAGAAATCAAATTATTTCTTCACAGTATAAATTTATTTCTTTAACTCACCCAGTTTGTGGTTTTTTGTTATAGTAGCCCCAACAGATTAAGACACCAATCTTGAACCTGACAACCTTGCTGAATTCCTCTACTATTTTAGAAGTTTTGTTTGTTTTTAGTGAGTTCCTTTGGAGTTTTAAAAATGTGCATGATCATGTTATTTGCAAATGAAGATACTTATACTTCACCATTTCCACTCTGGATGCCTTTTATTTCTTTTTCTTGCCTAATTGTCATTGCTGGATCCGAACCTGCAATTCAATATTGAACAGATGTGTCAAGAAAAGATGTCTCCATCTTGTTCCTGGGTTGAGAGGAAAATTATTTAATCTGCTGCCCACCACAGCCTCCCAAAGTTCTGGAGTTACAGGCATGAGCCACCAAGCCCAGCCTATTTGCTTATTTTTTGATAATTTGTATCTTTTTAGTGATATTCTCTATTTGATATAACATTGCCATGACACTTTGCTTTAAATCTTTAATCATGGTTTACTTTAGTTCTTCAAATATATATTTTAATGACTACTTAATGACTTTTTTCCCTATTAAATCCAACATCTGGTTTCTCTCATAGGAAGTTTTTATTACCTGCTTTGTTTCCAGTATATATGTCATACCTTTATTGTTCTTTGTATGTTTTGTCATTTTATTCTTATTTTCTTGAAAGTATTTATTTTAGATGTTAGATATATTTTAGTAACTCCACAATCTATCTATCTATCTTCCAGGACTTGGTATTGCTATCTAATTGCTTACTTGTTTAGTGACTAACTGGATATTTCTAGTGGTGTATATTTCTCCTCTAATACGTAATACTAAGCTCCTGATGTTTCTTCTCAGATGTTCAGCCTGAGTCATCCACATAGTCAGCTTGGGATGACAGTAATTTTGGTAGAGTTCTCTTTAGCTATCTTTTTCCATAAACACACTTGTATTAGTCTGTTCTCATGCTGCTGTAAAGAAATACCCAAGACTGGGTAATTTATAAAGGAAAGAGGTTTAATTCACTCACAGTTCAGCATGGCTGAAGCTTATAGTCATGGCAGAAGAGGAGGCAAACACATCCTTCTTCACATGGTAGCAGGAAGGAGATGTGCAGACAGAAGTGGAGAAAAGCCCTGTATAAAACCATCCAATCTCATGAGAACTCACTCACTATCACCAGGACAGCATGAGGGAATGACACCCATAATCTAATCACCTCCCACAAGTTCCCTCCCACGACACATAGGGATTTTGGTAACTAAAATTCAAAATGAGATTTGGATGGGGGCACAGCCAAACAATATCAACACTCAACATTTAAGCTCCACTAATTGTGGACTGATTGATCTACTGTTTTCAACAATGCCATGGAGTATAAATTGCTCCCTAGACTAAGCCAATGGAATTTGGCTCATTTGGAGGGATAGTCCCAAGGTTAGTGTTTGAGATTCATTCAAACCACAATCAAGTTTTTTTTTCTGCTTTCACCTTTCCTGATTCTCTAGGGAAAATAAACTAGCCTACAATTGAGCCCATGTATCCAATATATTCACCAATCTCCACACAATTTTTTTAAAATCATAACCTCCACTCTCTTCACAAGTGCCTTTAGGCTTAAACTTCTCTACATTCTGTTGGAAATTGTTAGTTCCTTTGGGAAGGAGGTTAGAAGCTATATGTTTTACAGTTTGCTTTTACTACCAGTTAACATTTATAGGACAGTCCTCTGGAGCTGAGCATGAGACCAATGGCAAACTCCTATCTGAATAACACCCCAGCTTTAGGACTTTAGAATTTGGCAGAGTCAGGAAAGTGGGCTAAGATGTTCTTGATTTGCCTCTCCTGAATGGAACCACTGATTTATGAGTTGCAGCTAGGGCAATTGAGCCTCTAATATTATTAATAATATCACATGGAAGGTAGAACTTCTATCTTACAGGTCATGGGAGACCCTGTATATTAGCTACAATCCCCTGACACTTAGCCTTAGTAACAAGCAGGTAGGAGGAAGATGAGAATTCTCTCTTGAGGGAATGCTGTCATTTTTCATCTTCCTCCCGCCGACTTGTCATTGCATGTCTCAGTACAAAATAACACAAACTGTCATGATTCTTATTGAATTTGAGTATATCTCCATGAATATATGTTTCTTCATGTACTTTATGTTTTGGGAATCAATTCCAGAGGCTTTAAATAGTTTTAAAAATAATTTTAAACATTTTTTTAAACAGCTTTCCTGGGGATTAGACTCATAAACTCTTCATGATTCCATACTATTCTTTATTTATTTTTAAACAATACAATTTGTTTAAAAAAATAAAAATAAAGAATGTTATTTTTTTCAGCATTGATTCATGATGTAAATTATTTTCAGCATTCTCATTTCATTTAATATGTTGTCTCTGTATGAATGTAACAGAAATAAGAATAAAGATTAGGCAGTTTTTCTTCTACTAATTCATGCTTAAGTTATATGAACATGGCTGAATTCTCTAATTCTAAAATTATTAATCTGAAAGTTGTATCTTCTCAGAGCCTGGAGTGCTAGCGTAACTCGGGTAATCTGGAAAAATGGTGGCTCCTGTCCAAGTTTTCTTTACATCCTAGCATAGTGTTTTCTCTCAGAATATATGATATTTCAGAATCACAGAATTAAAAGTCTTACATTAATGCTTTTATTTTAAACTTGGAGAAAATAGGATGATGTTTACTGTTATGCTCAAATTCACAGAAGTAATTTATGAGATCAGGATGACAAACTAAATTTGAAGTTAGTGCCCCCTAATTTTTCAGAGAGGGTATCAACTGAGAAATAGAAAGTAACAATACATTCCAATTACAGAATGCAAGACCACAAATAAAGATCTACACTCAAATATAATGTGTGGTATATTCTGCCTGTGGGTATTTTCAATAAATAATACAAAAATTTGATTATAGTTTCTTTTAATTTAAGTTTTAAAAGTTAATGATGCAAATAAAAAGAATTGAAATATATTTAGTGACCAATATTATATCATGGACAGCACTGAGACAAGGGAAAAACATGTAATATGGGAAATAGTAAAGGAGTATAAAACCATATAACTAAATTAAGAATAGCTTAAATATTCTACTTAGAGCGCTGTTAATTAACATGTAAGTTAACAAAAACAAAAATCAAATACTACAAAGTCCACTTTCACATTGAAAAATATCTAAATAAAATATCAGACAAGTTGAACACAGTAAAATATTTAAAATAAAATATATTATGTCCAAATATGACTTATTAAAATAAGCATTAATGACATTATTTTAAGAAATTGAGATTCTATAGTTAGTCAAACTGATGGTCAAATGAGAAAATACATAACTTCAATCGGTAAAACAAAGACTCATCATTTCTTATGTAGATAAATCATATGTTAAATGTGTCTTGTATTTCTTGTATTTATATATGGACAGTATACATACATACGTATGCATATATAAGTATATATACATATTTTTATCGATTACTATATATTGTTAATTAAACAGTGTGAATATGTATTTAATGTATAAACACACACATACTGCTACTCAAGTTATAATGCAATATTTTAATTAAGTATATAATATATACATATTGAAATATATAGCTGAGTGAATGCAATTATATAAATATATACCTTAAATCAATAGTTTAAGATCTATATGTAAAATAGAAATATAAATACTAATAAAGTTAGTACACAGATGCACATAACTGGTTATAGAAACCATTATGAAAATGTTTCCAAAGATTTAACTAATACAAAAGAAAATAGCAAATGTGTGAAATTTATAGAATACGAGTAATACACAGAAATTACTTAAAATATAAAAATGTAAAATAGATAAGATTAAAATAAATAAAAAATCTAATTTATCAAAGTTCTAAGATCTGCTTACTTATTTTTTTTTTTTATCTACTGATACTTCAAATAACTTGTTAAAAATTGGTTAAATTTCTTTTTGGAGCAAACACTGCAATAATTTCTAGATGATTTAAAGTATGAAATAATATAGATATGAACAATGGGGAAAAATAAAGATAATTCGTTTTTCTATGATTTGCATTAGTATAATTCTTTCTAAACAAGACATTAAAAATAAAAAAACTACCAAATCAAATGTATCCTATATAAAAAAGAAATATAAATTAAGAAACAAATTTTTAACAAAGGAGTATTAAATATAGAAACAAGATTAAAGAGATTAAATAGCAGTTATTTTCAATTGAATTTGCAAATAATACATTAAATTTTAATTCACAACTCAAAATATAAACAAAGCTATAAATGAGCAATTTACAAAAAAAGCATAAAAATACTATTAATAAATCATAAGGAAACCATACAGATTAAAAAGTCCTTCAGCCTTTTCATCTTTAAGTTAGCCAATCAAAAAAATGTAAATTTAATTTATTAAAATGATTAAATATTTTGTATAATGCTGCTTGAATACATAGACATCATATTACCTTTCTACCAATTATTCAGAAGTTTTTTATAATATTCTAAATACACATTTCTTTCAATCTTGAGCCAATGAATCAAGGTCTAGTAATGTTGCTTTTTAAAAAAGTAAGAAATGTGTCTATAAATTAAGCAGATTGGTATGTTATTTTAATTCTTTGTTAAATATTAGAAATAATTTTGAATAACTACACTTTGGAAAAAGTAAAAATTTGAAATATATCACCTGATACAATTTTCTGAAGTAAATGATTATTATGGTTAAATAAACCTATTTTCTATGACTACTTTATTTTTTGAAGAAAATAATCCATGGTGAAACACAATATAACTATAAGCTGGTTCCTAAAAATGTTTATAAAATTAATACATTTTTACTTATGTTGATATAGGAAAAAGACAAAAACATTGGGATGGAAATAGATCCAACTTATAATAAAAAGATAATAAGGACTATTAAGAACAAGGGAATACTTATATATATGACAACTTTGCTGAAATGAATAAAGTCTTGAAAAACACAACAGAAACTCAACCAAGAAGAAATTGCTAACCTGAATAGGCTTGCATGTATTAAAATACTGAATTATTAGTTGAAGACTTCCAATAGTGATAACTTCAAACTTAGATAATTTCACTAGAGAATAATACCAAACATTTGAGGAAAAAATAATACCAATTTTACACAATATTATACCTAAATTTTTAATTATTATGATTATTCTGCTAATGATTTCATTGAAAAATTGGGAAACATGCAAGAAAAGATGGGTAATATAAAAAAGAGATTAAAATTTTAAGTGTGAATTTCAAGGAAATCCTAGAAATAAAAGACACCCTAACAAAAAGAAAACTTTTGATTGGCTTATCAACAGGCAGACATGACTGATGAGAAAAGCAATTACTTGAATATATGTCAGCATCTACTTCCCAAACTGAAAAGTAAAAAAAAGAAGAAAATGAAATAGAGTATAAAGAACTGTGGAATAATTACAAATGGTTTTATGTACATATATAATAAAATATAATATAAATATATATGTATATATATTTTATATACTAGATATACATTTATTTGAATATATAATATATTAATATGCTTAAATTATATAAATATCATATATAGATACATATTTACATATAAATATATGAATATATTATATGAATATATTGTATCTATTCATATTATATTAATATATTATATTATAAATAGATATCTATTTATATTATATTTTATTTATATATACATCAGACCATTTGTAAATATTTCACAGTTCTATATAAATATATATATGTTCACACACATATATAATGGAAATACCAAAATAATAAAGAGAAAAAGGAACAGGAGAAATATGTGTATTCATAATAGTTAAGAATTTTCAAAAATCAATGACAGACAACAAACCATAGATCCAGAAATCTCAGAGAACAACATACTAAATAAGTACTCAAAAATCTACCTGTGGTTATGTCATAGTCAAACTGCAAAAAAACAAAGAAAAGGGGAACATCTTCAAAGAAGCCAGAGGTGGCAAATATTTTAACCTCTAGAAGAACCTATAGAAGAAGAAGAAGAAGAATTATACTTTACTTTAGAACCAATAGAATAGAGTGAAATATTTAAAGTGTTGAAATGAGAAACACAGTATACAGCAAAATTATCCTTTAAAAGTAAAGGAGAAATAGAAAATTTATCCATCAAACAAAACCTGGGAGAATTTTTCACCCGTTGACCAGTCTTGAAGAAGTATTAAAAGGTCTTCAGAGAGAAAAATAAAAATATTGCTCAGAAAGTTGAATCTACATATGGAAGGGAGCAGCATTAAAGAATAAATAAATGCAAATCTGAGAATACTTTTCTAATTCTTAATCGATCTAACAGATAACTGTGTATTCAAAATAATAATAGCAAAAATATATCAGGTGATTATAGCTTCTAGGTAAGTAAAATAAATGACAGAAATGTTATTGGGGACAGGTGGACTCAATTGGGAATACACTGTTATCTGGTACTTGCACTACCTGTGAAGTAGTAAAATACTACTTGAAATTGACTTAGATTAGTTGTAAATGTATATTACAACCACCAAAAGAAATTCAAAAAGTGACAGAAAACAGAATCATACAAACTGCTCAATTAAAACCAAAGAAAGAAAAACAAACAGCAATGGTAATGAATAGAAAACAATTAGAAACATGAGAGATATTAACCAGGTATATCAATAGTCAATATATAATAAGAATGGTCTAAAGTGATAGGCAGAAACTTTTAAAGTGAATAAAAACACCAGACTAACTATGTGTTACTGTGGTACAATGGGAAATAAATATTTGATCTTTGCTCCTATTTCCTGGCATGCAGCTCCTAAAACCCTAGATATATTCAGAGTGATATGCAGGTCTTTTGAATACTAATGAGAATCCTGGTGGCTGGAAGTCCTAGATGAATTAAAGATGAGGGCTGATCCCAAGAAGGACCAAGGCATGATTAAGAGAACTCAAACTTTAGCTCTACCTCTTGACCTTTGGGGCTGAAGATTGAGGTCATCACCAATAGCCAATGATTAAATCAGTCATGGTTACATAGTGAAGCCTTCATTAAAAACTCTAAATGATAGAATTTGGAGAGCTTTGGGTTGGTGAACGCATCAATGTGCCAGGAGGGTGAAGCCACTTGAGAATGTGGAATCTCTTCACCCTTCCCCAAATGTTTTTGCTTTATGCTTCTCTTCCATTTGGCTCTTCCTGAGTTCTATCCTATAAAATAAATTGGTAATAGCAAGAAAGCTGTTTCCCTGAGTTTTGTGAGCCATTCTAGCAAATTATCAAACCATGTGGCAGGGGATGAAGTAGTGAAAAGATTCTGTTTATAGTCAAGGCAGAGAAAAGGGTGGTAACCTTTCCCCTAAATATTTGGGCTTGGTGTCTGAAGTGACAGCAGTGTTGTGGGACTGAGCCCTTATACCTGTGGAGTTTGATGCAAACTGTGGGTAGTTAGTGCCAGAATTGCATTGAATTACAGAGCATAAAGTTGGTGTTATGTGTAAGAAACCCATTTTATACATAAAGAAACAATTAGATTTGAAGTAAACGGATGGAGAAAGATATGTCACACTCATTTTACCTAACGTAAATGACGAGTTGATGGGTGCAGCACAGCAACATGGCACAAGTATACATATGTAACAAACCTGCACGTTATGCACATGTACCCTAGAACTTAAAGCATAATAATAATAATAATAATAAAAGAAAGCTGGAATAGCTATAATAGTTGCAGACAAAGTAAACTCAAAAACAGAAAAAAAATTATTTGTGATAAAGTATGGCATTACCTAATGATAAAGGGGACAATTTTCTTAAAGAAAAAACAATTCCTAATGTCTATGCACCTAAAAACAGAATGCCAAAATATGTGGGGGAGTAAGTGATAACAGCTGCTAGGAGAAAAAGACAAATCTACTGTTATAGTTGGAAACGTCTATATACCTCCATCAGTAATTGACAGATACAACAGGCAGAAAATCAGTAAGGATATAGTTGAACTGAACGACACCATCATTCAATTGGATTTAATTGACCTGCATAGAATAGTTCCATAACAACAACAGTAGAATATACATTCTTCTAAAGCTCAAATCAAATGGTCACCAAAATAGGCTACAATCTAGGCCATAAAACACACTTTAGGAAATTTAAAAGAGAAAAATTCATACAAAGCATGCTCTTAAGTAACAATGGAAATAAACTAAAAGTCAATAATAGAGAGAGATACGTGGAAAATCTCAAAATACTTGAAGATTAAACAGCCCACTTCTAAATAACACATGGATGAAAGAAGAAGTCTAAAGAGAAAATTTTAAAGTAAAGCAAAACAAAAATGATAAATAACTCCAAAATGTGTGAGATTCAAATAAAGCTGTGCTTAGAAGGAATACAGCATTGAACAAATACATAACAAAAAAGAAAAATCTAATATCAATAATATAAGCTTCCGCTTTACGAAACTAGAGGAAGAAAAACAAGTTAAATTCAAAGTAAACAGAGGAAAAGAAATGGTAAAATTCAGAGTAGAGATCAATGAAATTGAAATCCATAGAGAACTTTGGGAGGCCGAGACGGGCGGATCACGAGGTCAGGAGTTCGAGACCATCCTGGCTAGCACGGTGAAACCCCGTCTCTACTAAAAAAATACAAAAAACTAGCCGGGCGAGGTGGCGGGCACCTGTAGTCCCGGCTACTCAGGAGGCTGAGGCAGGAGAATGGCGTAAAAACCCAGGAGGCAGAGCTTGCAGTGAGCTGAGATCCGGCCACTGCACTCCAGCCTGGGCGACACAGCGAGACTCTGTCTCAAAAAAAAAAAAAAAAAAAAAAAAAAAAAAAGAAATCCATAGAGAAAACCAATGAAACCAAAAGCTAGTTCTTTGAAAAGATTTTTTAAAATGATAACTCTCTGTAGCCAGGCTAACCAAGGAACAAAGAGAGAAGATGTAATTTGCTAACATCAGATATGAAATCATGGCTATCACTACCGATTCCATAGCATTTGAAGGATAATATAGTAATATTATGAACAACTCTATGCCCAAAATTTTATAACTTAGATGAAATGGGCCAATTTCTCTAAAGATACATTCTATCAAAACTTATACAAGAAGAAATAGATGCTCTACACTGACCTATATCAATTAAAGAAATAGAATCAATGATTAACAAACTTTCAAAACTGAAAGCATCAAGTGAATTCTACCAATTAATAAAAAAGGCAATTTTCATTCAGAAAACACTCTAGTGCCCAAATCAAAGATGTTACAAGAAAGTAAAAGTATAGGTTAATACGTGTCATGAAAACATGCAAAAATTCTCAATGAAAGCTTAGCAAATTAAACCTATAATATATGAAAAAATTATATGCCATAGCCCAGTAGGGATTTCCCCAGATATCTAAGATTGATTCAACAATTAAAAATCAGTTAATAATATTCATTACATTAACATGCTAAAAAATAAAGTCATACGATAATATCAACAGATGTCAAAAAAACATTAGACAAAATCCAACACACATTCATGATTTAAAAAGAAAGCTCTAAGCAAACAAGAAATATAGTGAAATTCCTCAACTTTATTTAAAAAATCTACAATTAACAAAAACTGCCTCTGAAATCTCACTTAACAGTGAGAAACTAGAACTTTCTCCCTAAAGCCTGAAGTTTTTGTAGAAAATTCCAAAGAACTGACAAAACAAACAAACACAAACCAAGAAGTAGTAACTTATAGTTATTATTATAGCAAGGTTACATGATACAAGGTAAGATATAAAAATCAATTGCTTTTTTATATAATAATGACACAATTTAGAATTTTAAAATATAAGACATACTAGTTATATTACCACACAAGAAATGAAATACTTAGATATAAATCTAACAAAATATGTACAAGACCTATGTGAGAAAAAACGCAAAACTTTGATGGAAGAAACAAAATATTTTATTAATAAATGAAGAGATATTTCATATTCAGAGAACAGTAGGCAATATTTTTAGGATGTCCGTTCTTACCAACATAATCTATAGAATTAAGGAAATCTCAATTAAAATCATGGCCAATTATTTTGTTGATATTGACAAACTGATTCTAAGGTTTCCATAAAAAGGCAGAAAATCCATAATAACCACTAAAATATTGAAGAAGAACAGAGTTGGATGACTGATATAACTAGACTTCAAAACTGACTATAAGGCTACAGTGATAAGGACAGTATGGTGGTGGCAAAAGAACATACAAAATAGCTTAATGAAACAGCATAAGGAGTCTGTCACCAGATCTATACTAATATCAACTGATCTTTGACAAAGAAACAAAGGCAATTAAATGGAGAAAGGATAGCCTTTTTAACAAATAATGCTGGGAAAACTGGACATCCACATGCAAAAATAAAAATGAATCTAGAAACAAATCTTACACATTTCACAAAAATTAGATTGTATGAGATCTAAATGTGAAATACAAACCTAGAAAAATTCTAGGAAATAGCAGAAAATCTAGGTGATCTAATTTTGGCAATGAGATTTTAGATACAACACCAAAAGCAGAATCTGTTAAAGGAAAAAACTAAAAGTCAGATTATATCAAAATGAAAAACTTGTACTCTGAAAAATTTCTAAGAGAATGAAAAGACGAGCTGGAAAATGGTAGAAAATATTTGCAAAAGATATCTAATAAAAGACTGTTATCAAAAACATACAGAGGACTCAATATAAAACAATAAGAAAACAAACAAACCTCATGAAAAATGTGCAGAGAATCTCATAAATACTTCATTAGAGGAGACATATAGATGGCAAATAACCGTGTGAAAAAATGTTCAATATTTTGCATCATTAAGGAATTACACATTCCTTACAACAAGGGCATACCACTACACAACTATCAGACATGTTAAAGCCTGAAACACTGACAATAACCAAATGCTGGTAAGGATGTGGAGCGATAAGAAGTCTCATTCATTGCTAATAGGAATGAAAACTGGTATATTCACTTGGAAGACAGTTTGGCAATTTCCTATAAAGCTAATCATAGCTGGGCGCAGTGGCTCACTCCTGTAATCTTAGCGCTTTGGGAGGCTGAGGCGGGTGGATCACCTGAGGTCAGGAGTTCGAGACAAGCCTGGTCAACATGATGAAACCCCATCTCTACTAAAAATACAAAAAATTAGCTGGACGTGGTGGCGGGCATCAGTAATCTCAGCTACTCGGGAGGCTGAGGGAGGAGAATTGCTTGAACCCAGGAGGCAAAGGTTGCAGTGAACCCAGATTGCACCATTGCACTCCAGCCTCAGCAATAAAAGTGAAACTCCATCTTGGCGGCGGAGCAGGGGGAAGGCTAATCATAGATTCATCACACAATCTAGCAGTCATGTTCCTAGATATTTACCCAATGAGTTGAGAACATTCAAAACCTATACAAAAATATTTACAGCAGCTTTATTTATATTTGCCAAACTTGAAAGTAACCTATATGTCCTTCAATAAGTAAATGCATAACAACAACAACAACAAAAACTGTGGTACATCAATATAGTAATGAATATTATGCAGTGATAAATATAAATGAGCTATTGAGTCAGTGAAAGACATGGAAGAACCTACAATGCAATTGTTAATGAAGTCTATTTCCATGGCTACATACTGTACAATTTCAACTAGATGACATTCTAAAGAAAGAAAAACAACTCTAGAGACAGTTAAAATATCAGTGGTTGCCAGGTGTTTGAATAGATAGAAGAGAGGAATGAGTATGTGAAGCAAGGGGAATTTTTAGGTTGGTTAAATTACTCTCTATTATGCTAGGATAGTGAATCAATGTCATTATGCATTTGTTAAAACCACAGAACTGTACAACACAAAGAGTGAACTCTAATGTGAACTATATACTTCACATAATAGTGCATCAATATTGGTCATCAATTGTAAAAAATGTACATTATTACACTAAGTCATTATGCTAATAATAAAAGAAATTTTGTTGGGATATGAGGTAAAGAGGATACATGGAAACTCTTGGTACTTTCTGCATGATTTTTTTTCTGTAAATATAAAACTGTCCTAAAAAATAAACTCTATTAAACCTTTGGGGAAAAAAAAAACATTAAAAAACTCAAGAGACGAGAAAGTAATGAAACAGGACTCCCAACAAATCTTAATGCCATAAGGCAAAGATTATTTTATTTTTAACTTCACTTTTGTCTTAAAGATACCTAGAAAATACTAGTAAAAATTTTAATTATAATGATGCATAATGATAATAGCTCAGTACATTTTCAAAAACTATAAAAGCCTTATCTTCAGCTTCCTTACCATTATCTATGATAGAAATCACAGCTACTAAGATGATAGTGATTCTAACTGAGATATTATTTACACGACTTTATTATTTTAGTGAGTGGAGTTGGAGGTTGTAATGAGAAAAAGTATAAGACTAATATTTTGCTGCATTTTCTAGGTAACGGCCAATTTAAAAAAAATAGTTCGCAGACAATGGTATGCAATAGAAAAATATTTACACTCACTTGCATAGTGTTTGCTGGCAAAATAAAGTAGTACAACTTACTATGTAACTTTTCAATAGCCTGCTATGTTATCATCTAGACAGAGCCTTAATGTGTGCTTTCCTTTTATGGCCTGTAAATTTGCTAAATATAATACCATATATTCTCTTCTTAGTATCTAATAATCTGTCAGTTAAGGGCGTGAACATTTCATTCAGATCAACACTTTCCATGCAATTTGCATACATTGTGGACAATTTTATTTTCCTTGCCAGAGAAGTACTCTTAAATGAAATTACTCTCTTTGTAAAAGATATGCTATACTAGCATTTTATACTGTAGGAGTTTTATATCCACCAGATAGCAAGAAATGACTCCTTCTAAGAAACATAATATAGATACACTTACTGAAGTAATGAGATCAAAATTTCTCTAAGTTGCTATCTATTCCTTAGAGACAATGTCAGATAATTTTTTTTTCTCCCTCCTGAATATGTCTGACAATTTTAAAGGTGAATGGTCCTAATCAGAATGACATGCTAACCAGCATTGTCCAGTTTCATGTTCCTACCTACCTTAAACATTACCTCTGCCGCTGACATATGTTCTTTTCATGTCCTGTTAGATTCTGGATCCTGATTAATAACTTTCATTATGTCTCCTTTTCTTAAATGACGTGATTGTTTTTGCAAAGTCCATATAAGTTTTCTGAAGATATAATTTATCATGATAAACTAAATCTCCACATTAACCATTCAGTTCTTCTTTCATGTTCATAAATAACATGATCAGAATAAAACTGTGGCCAGCCATAACTGCAGGAAGCATTATTGGCAAAATGAAGCTGGAAATTGTATGCTTCATGGGAGCATGTTTGAATGCATCTTATAGTCACCGTAATTGAATTTTACTGCCTGTGGTTTACCACTATCTTTAAATTATGTAGGGCCATTACCCCAAAAAGTATTTCCAACTTCAGCTATAACATATCCTTACTAAAACTCATAATTTCATGCTCATTACACTATATTCATGAATGTTTATTATTATAGTCAGTGTAATATCTGGGTCTGCATAATGTCAATTCCTATTTCCTGTTGGCAGAACCACATATCATTTAACTTAAAGTGTTTATTTCCCATTGCATATTTCCTACCGTGGTAATTTTTAAATCTTGCCTGTGAGTGCCTTAATTACATATTTATGTTGGATTCCTTCTTAAACAAGTTTGCTGGGCAAACTCTTCATTTTGGAATGGGAGATCAAATCTGTATAGATTAATTTTGATCACTCTAAAAATGATTCAAATAATAAAACAAAAATAAAACATATCATGAGAAAGTAAATCAAACTTTTAAAGGAGCCCTGAATGAAAAGAAATGCAAAACAATTATGCCAGAAATTCTTGTTGCAAAATAAGTTGATGTTTTTTCAACAACGCCCTGAATTCTCTACAAGAAAAGTTTTTTAATGAGTTTTCTGACATCTGCAATACCTTTGTTTTCAATATGAATGCATAAGTAATTGCCAGAGTAGAATTAAAAGACCTCTACAAATAGGTTGCTAACTTGAAAATCTGAATCATTTTAATATATGGAGATAAGACTTCTTAGTCTATAGCCAAACTGACAAGACTTGCATCCTAACTCTACTTTTCCTACCTGTGTGCCCTTGGGTAAATCACATATTTCTGGACCTCAGTGTCCTTGAGTTCCAAAATGAAGGAATTAATAGACCTGTTATATTAGATATTGATGATGCCCTGTCCAGGTTTCCCAGAGTGCAATTATCAGTTTTGTGGGTGTAATAATGTCCCAGTGGTTGTGGTGCTTGGGTACTTTCCCTAACAGCTCACTGAGCATTTTAATAAAGAGAGTCTGTGGGAAACTGCGGCTGCCTGGCCTCCTCTCCTCTTCTTTTGACTTGAAAACTCTATCCTTTGGGACCACAGCCACTGCTAGACAGGAACAAAAGCATGGCTTCTTTTACCCAAAGCAGGGTAGAGTTTAGAGAGAGAAATTTACCATTTTCAGAGGTGTTTTTTTGTTGTTGTTGTTTGTTTATTTTTATTTTTATTTTTTTTAGAAAAAGGTTTAGTTAAACCACTTTTGAACCCACATTATTGTATGAGTATAACTCCTTACTCTTTCCTATCTGGCTTTTTTTGCATGGTATTACTGTTACTCAAAGAGTACTGCTTCAATAAATCACATACTCATAAGTCTTCTTCTCAAGCTCTACTTCTGGGAAACTCAATCTAACTTATCTTTACCCTCTTGAGTTATTATAAGCATTGAGTTAATTCATTTAAAACATCTAAAGCCATGCCTGATGGATTGTGAGCACTCAATAAATGTTAACTATTTTTTTTTTTGAGACAGAGTCTCACTCTCTTGCCCAGGCTGGGGTGCAGTGGTTCAATCTTGGCTCACTGCAAGCTCTGCCTCCAGGGTTCACACCATTCTCCTGCCTCAGCCTCCTGAGTAGCTGGGACTACAGGCACCCACCACCACACCGGGCTAATGTTTTGTATTTTTTAGTAGACACGAGGTTTCACCATGGTCTCCATCTCCTGAACTTGTGATCTGCTCGCCTTGGCCTCAGCCTCCCAAAGTGCTGGGATTACAGGCGTGAGCCACCATGCCTGGCCTTAACTATTATTTTAATTTTTGATATTGCTTAATGAGAGGCAAGTTGTAATAGTTTAAAGGGTTAGTTTTGACATGTTGAAGATAGAGGAGATGAAAATTATATGTGAGCAACTTCAGTAAACTGATTAATCTGTTAATGAATTATTACGAATCATTTTATTAAATAGCCAATTTAAATGCATCTCAGTCAATAGATAAACATGTATATTTTTAAGTTTAGAGCAAGCTGGTGCAAAACAACAACAACAAAAATACAAGTAGATAGTGTTTGCAAACAGTGTTAGAAGACCTGAAAATAATTCTATGTTAAGAATGCTTCAGTGTGTGGATGTTTGCATGCATGTATTAGTATATAACTCATGACTATGCCTCACGTTCATTCTACAACTATAAAAAGTGTGTACAAAATTAATGACAGCTCTTCACATCCACATAATATATAATTGGGAGAAAATGGACTGAAAAGTACAAGTTGATAATCATTTGCTATTTATATGATTTTACAATGATAAAATAAATATGCATGGAAGATGACTAGTTAGTAACTTAATACTTTGAGGAAATCATGATAGAAGTTTCAAGGGTAATTGATAGGATGCTATCCATCAGAATATCATTAACATTTAGTCAACACACAATAAGTTTAAATGACAAAACTGAGTCATTGTGTTCCATGTTTTGTGAAAGGCCATATGAAAGTCTGACATTAGTCTGTTTTAGCAATGCTAAATTTTATAATTAATTAAATTGTTTTACTTTGCATCGGTAAAAATGCAAAATCATGCTCTCAGTGTGAAAATAATTAACTATTATTAAAAACAATATTCACACCAGTAACTTGATTTTGTGCTAATATATTTTAAAGATAAAATTTGAATAAATTAAATTTTTTATTTCATAGAAACCACAATTCACAAAAAATTAGTTTTTTACTGAAAATTAATAACTATTCATTTCCTAAAAGCAGTCATTACACACAAAATAAAGTTAATAATAATCACAGTATTTCACTACTTAGAGATAAATATTATCTTTTTTGCTGGATAGTCTTCTAGTAATTTCATATGCCTATACTCATTTTTAACATAGATGTCATACCTATATACTAATTGTAACAGTTACAAATACTTCTATAAATACTATGAACAGTCTTCTATATCATTACATATTATCTGTGAAATTCATCAAATGATTATATTCTATTGTATAAATTCATATATCATTTAACTACTTTTTATAATGTATAGAAATTTGAATTTTCCTAATGTTAAACACCGTAGCGATGCAGATAATCTCATACCAGTGTCTTTGCACTTATTCAGGGTTACTTCCTCAGAACAAATTTTTTGAAAGTTTGAAACAATATATGCCCATATGCCCATTTAGTTGTATTTGACAGTGTTCAATTCCCAGAAACTTTGCTCTTACTTAGCTATTTTCTTTCTTTTTTTTTTTTGTAGAGACGGGGTTTCACCATGTTGGCCAGGATGGTCTCGATCTCCTGACCTCGAGATCTGCCCACCTCATCCTTCCAAAGTGCTGAGATTACCGGCGTGAGCCACTGTGGCCAGCCTATTTAGCTATTTTCTAATGATTGACAAATTCATATTTTTAAATTTTTTAAATATGAAACTGAAAATACTTTCCTTTGCTTATTAATATTTATATTTATTTATTATATTCACATTTTGCACATTTCTATAGAAGTTTCCACAATTTTATTATTGTTATATTTTATATATCATATATAAAGAGATCTTATCTATCAATTAATAAAAACATTGTGGAAATTCTTATTTTTATACACAGTTCTATAGGAATTTCCACAATTTTCTTATTAATTGATATATATATTACATATATAAAGAGATCTTATCTATCAATTAATAAGAAAATTGTGGAAATTCCCATAGAAATGTGTATTATATATGTAATGTGGTTGTTTTGTTTGAGACAGTATCTCACTCTGTTGCCCAGGCTGGAGTGCAGTGTAGCAATCTCAGCTCACTGCAGCTTCCATACCCGGGATCAAGAGATTCTTGTGCCTCAGCCTTCTGAGTAGCTTACATTACAGGCCTGTACCATCACACCCAGCTAATTTTTGTAATTTTAGTAGCGACGGGGTTTCTCTATGTTGGCCAGGCTGGTCTCGAACCTCTGACCTCAAGTGATCTGCTTTCCTTGGCCTCCCAAAATGCTGGGGTTACAGTTGTGAGCCACAGCACCTGGCCTCTCTTTATATATATATATTTTATATGCTCTAGGCTTCTTTTGTTTTGTTTTTTACTTCCAATTTTCATGGTATATCTATCCATTGTAAAAACACTAACCATTTATATACAGCACTCAGTATTTTATTGCATGGATTTATGACATTTTTATGGAATGTTGATAAGCTTTATTGTCAATGGCTTTAAAGTGAATGTGACAAGGGCAAGGGTGAGAAAGAGTGCAGTGAATAAAGAAAGCACACAGAGCCAGAGACTGTCTTTGAACCGATCAGGCTCAAGCTAGGACCCCACCGTTAGGACTTGGACAGTTGCAACAGACATAGAACAGCTTACTCAATAGCAATCATCTATAAAAATGCTAGCGGTATTTTCAAGCTTCAGAAATCATTTTAGATATCCAGCTTCATTATTTAATAGCACATAAGTAAGTTAAGGGTTCACAGAAATATCAGTTGGGGAAATGTTTAGGAAGTATTCTGAACTTCTGGGTAAGATAGTCATGTGGAATTTTAGGTGCTCTCTTTGTGACCTTACCGGGAAATGTTATTTACCAATTATAAAGATAACACTCAATTTACTTAGTTCTGCTTATTAAAATATCACTACTGGGCACAGGCCATATTTCTTGCTTACACACGGTTGCTGTTTCTTTTCCTTATGTGACATTTTTTAATCCCTGTGTTCTTGCTTTTTATCTTTGGATGTCCAATCTAAAAAAACTCTGTTTTTATTTTGATAATGAACTTACATTTATAGTCACAAATATTTTGTCTGATTATGCTACATGCTCTTTTTTTTGAAATGTCAGACTATTTTTGTAGAAAGGGTGATCAATTTCAGGTAGCATTACTACACATGACTAAAAGGATGTTTAATAAACTTTCTATTTTAGAAAACTTTTAGATTTATAATAATGTTGTGAAGACAGTACAAAGAGATCCATACCTATTATTAGTGCCTTACTTTAAAGAGTAAATTTTTATAATTAATAAACCAATAACATTATATTATTATTAACTGAAGCTCATGAAGTATTCGGATTCCTTAGTTTTTACCTAATGTCTTTTTTCTGTTCCTGGATCTCATCTAGTAGGACACTTTACATCTAGTAGTCATTTCTCCTTAAGAGCATTTTGGCTGTGAGTTCCTCAGACTTTCCTTGCTTTTCATGATCTTGACAGTTTTGAGAAGTACTGGCCAGATATTTTGCGGAATGTCTTTGAGATTTTTCTGATGCTTCTCTCATGATTACACTGGGATTATTTGTTCTAGGAGGAGCCAACAGAGGTCAAGTGCCTTTCTCATTACATAATATCAAGGGTACATAGTATCAATGTGACTAATCACTGTCAAGAGTAACCTTGATCATCCAGCTGTAGGTACCTTTCGTTAGGTATAGGCATACATTGAAGACAGGAATATACTTTTCCTTTCTATCTATGAAAGTACTACATGGCATCTTCTTCCAATAGAATGCTATTTTGTCTGCATTGAAAATCCGTTGTTTAGTATAGTCATCTTCACTGATATTCTTAGCTAGATCTAGATAATTTGTTGTTGTAACTTCTTCGTCAGCACTTGCCGCTTCACCTTTTAAGTTATGGAGATGGCTTCTTTCCATAAACCTCATGGACCAACTTCTGCTATGTTCAAATTTTTCTTCTGCTGCTTTCAGCCTCCACAGAATTAAGAGACAGGTTTTGCCCTGGATTAGGTTTTGGCGTAAGGAATGCTGTGGTTGGTTTAATCTTCAATCCAGACCACTAAAACTTTCTCTATGTCAGCAACAGTAGTTCCACTTTTTTATCATTTGTTTGTTTGCTGTAATAGCACTTTTAATTTCCTTCAAGAACTTTTCCTTTGCAGTGACAAATTAACTAAGTGGTGCAAGAGGCCTAGGTTTTGGCCTATCTAGACTTTTGACATGCCTTCCTCGCAAAGGTTAATCAAAGACATATGACTCTTCTTTTCACTTGAACACTTGGGGGTCATTGTAAGATAATTCGCAAAATTTTAATACTATTGTGTCTCAAGGAATAGGGAAGCCTGAAGAGGAGAGAGATGAGGGAATGACCTGTCTGTGGAACAGTTAGAACACATTTACCAATTCAGTTCATTGTCTTATAGGAACACTGTTTGTGACACTCCAAAACAATTAGAATCATAACATCAAAGACATGGATCACAAATCGTAAGGGATATAACGATAATGAAAAAGTTTGAAATATTGCAAGAATTATAAATATGCAATACAGAGACTTGAAGTAAGCACAGGCTGTTGGAAAAGTAGCTCCAACAGACTTGCTCAATGCAGGGTTGCTACGAACCTTCTGTTTGTAAAAATCACAATATCTGCCAAATGCAATAAAGCAAAGCACAATAAAACAAGCTATGCTTGCACCTTCACTGCAAATTTATTCTCTTTTCTCCATTTCCAGATTTTAAAAGAAAGTCACTATGTATAGCCCACACTTTAAATGTAGTTATACTGTCCCTCCTCCACCTTTGAGAATGGGCCATCCACGCTGTTTGGAAGTGTACTACATGAAAAATTTGTGTTTTAGGCTACCATTATTT
Organism: Macaca thibetana thibetana; assembly: GCF_024542745.1. Classification (NCBI taxonomy): domain Eukaryota; kingdom Metazoa; phylum Chordata; class Mammalia; order Primates; family Cercopithecidae; genus Macaca; species Macaca thibetana. The sequence goes on from NC_065590.1 coordinate 29,365,069, forward strand.
ACGTATTCAATTACTTATTTATATTAATGTGAATTTATAGATATTTACCTTATACCTTGGGTTATAACCTACTGTTTTTTTGTGTTTTTTTGTTTTTTGTTTTTCGTTTTTTGTTTTTTTTTTTGAGACGGAGTCTCGCGCTGTGTCACCCAGGCTGGAGTGCAGTGGCGTGATCTTGGCTCACTGCAAGCTCCGCCTCCCATATAACCTACTGTTATGCTATTTATTGGTTGCTTAGATTGTCCCAGCTTTGGCTATTAGGAACTCTTTCATTGGTTTCCATATTACTTTCACATACCTTCACAGTATGATTTTAATATTGTTATTGTGTTGTTATTATTTTGAGTACCTCTTAAATTTCCAGAATAATAAGATGTTCAAGATTCACCTGTATATTCCTTATTGCAGCACTAGGATAAGCTATGTTTTTCCTAGGAGTACTGGTTCTACTTTTTTTTCTTCTGAAAAATGGCATAAAAAACCAAAATATGGTGTTAGGCTTTTTGTTACTCTTAGGGTTTCACTATTCCGTGTTGAATCAGAGCATAGAAACATATGTGTGTATACTAACCTTTGTCTATACAGCTGATCTTCAAATAACATCATTTTATTATAATGTTGATGAGAAAGAAATCGATTCCCAGACAGTAACTCTGTCTTTGTGGAGTTTGCATGTTCTCCCCATGTCTGTGCGTGTTTTCTCTGTGTTTTCCAGTTTTTTCTCAATTGTCAAAGAAATACACATGAGGCAAATTGGTTTTCCTACATTGTCCGGGTCTGAGTGAGTGTGGGTGTGGGTGAGTGTGCCCTGAGATGGGATGGTGTCTGTTCCAAGGCTGGTTGTTGCTGCCTGGTACCCTGAACTGCCTTGATGGCCTCTGGTCACCTATGATTCTGAACTTAAATAATTATCTTGCTTGTTTCTTCTCTCTCTCTTTTTTTTTTTTTTTTTTTTTGACTCTTTCTCAAATGTATATACAGCTCTCATTTATTTTAATGTTTAATACTAGAAGTGTGTTGGTCTTTATTTAGAAATTTGGTAATGTTTTTGTAATTAGAAACATGCCATAGGAACTTAAATCTTGTTTTTATCAATTACCCTTTTGTAAAATTGGTTGTGTTACAAGGCGTCGCGTAAAGTTGAATTTCCAAGGAACTATTAGTAACATTAAGTGAGAACTTATTGTGTATAGATATCTATAAATTATCCATCTCTATCAATGTTAAGCTAAATACAAATTCATGCTGATGTCTCCAAATCTAATCTATTACTGCATGCATTATTCTAACCTTCTCTGCTTGTCTACAATCTCCAACAATGAGAAACCTGGTTCCCACCAACTGACACCAACTTACTTAGATTTTTAATTCTAGTATACTTATTATATAGTGGTTTCAAATCTGTTAACCTATATTCCCATGGAAACAAACAAACAAAAACAAAACATTATTAGTCACAGTATAGTGTTCCTGTATAGTTTCTTTTACATTTAGTCTTACAGTTCCCTCTCATTTCCAAAATTATTTAAGGCCAGCACCTTTTCCCTCACCCCCTTCAGTAAGGCTATTTCATACACTCATAATAGACTGAGATTTTATTAACACAATCTGCATTCCATCAGGGGTGCTGTGATACCGCAAATTATTTTTAAAAACTTGTATACATTTAAGGTGAACTCTTTCTGTTATACAGTTCTATGTGTTTTGTAAAATGCATAATGTCTGTAACCATTACAATATTACACAGAATAGTTTTATAACCCTAAAAATATCTCATGATTAATCTCTTTAACCCTTTGCTTTTTCCAGATCCTTGAAAACCACTGTTTTTTTGGTTTGTTTGTTTTGTTTTGTTTTGTTGTTGTTTTTTTTTTTTTTAGCTATTATTTTAAGTTCAGGGGTACATATGCAGATTGTTACATAGGTAAACTTGTGTCATGGGGTTTGTTGTACAGATTCTTTCATCCCTCTTGTATTAAGCCAAATACTCATTAGTTATTTTTCCTTATCCTCTCCCTCCTCCCACTCTCCCCTCTCCAATAGGCATCAGTATATGTTGTTCCCCTCAGTGTGTCCAGGTGTTCTCATCATTCAGCTCCCACTTATAAGTGAGAACATGTGGTATTTGGTTTTCTGTTCCTGCATTAGTTTGCTAAAGATAATGGCCTGCAGCTCCATTCATGTCCCTGCCACGGACATGATCTTGTTCTTTTTTAAGGCTGCATAGTATTCCATGGTGTATTTGTTCCACATTTTCTTTTTCCAGGTTATCATTAATGGGTACTTAGATTGATTCCATGTCTTTGTTTTTGTGAGTAGTGCTGCAATAAACATATATGTGCATGAGTCTTTATAATAGAACAATTCATATTCCTTTGGGTATATACCCAGTAATGGGATTGCTGGGTTCAATGGTCATTCTCTTTTTAGCTCTTTGAGGAATTGCCACACTACTTTCCACAGTGGTTGAACTAATTTACACTCCCACCAACAGTGTATAACTGTTCCCTTTTCTCCACAACCTTGCCAGCATCTGTTATTTTTTGACTTTTTAAGAATAGCTATTCTGACTGGTTACAGATAATATCTCATTGTGGTTTTGTTTGCATTTCTCTAATGATAAGTGATGCTTTTTTTACATGATTGTTGGCTGCACATATGTCTTCATTAGCCAAGTGTCTGTTCGTGTTCTTTGCTCACTTTTTAAACAAGTTGTTTCTTTTTTTCGTGTACATATATTTAAGTTCCTTATAGGTGATGGAAATTAGACCTTTTTCAGGTGCATAGGTTGTGAAATTTTTTCCCATTCTGTAGGTTGTCTGTTTACCCTGTTGATAGTTTCTTTTGCTTTGCATAACCTCTTTAGATTAGATGCCCTTTGTCAAAATTTGCTTTTGTTGCAATTGTTTTTGGTGTCTTTGTCACGGGATCTGCCCATGCCTATGTCCTGAATGGTATTTCCTAGGTTGTCTTCTAGGGTTTTTATGGTTTTGGGTTTTACATTTAAGTCCTTAATCCATCTTGATTTAATTTTTGTATATGGTATAAGGAAGAGATCCAGTTTCAATTCTGCATATGGCTAGCCAGAAACCCACTGCTTTGTTAACCATGTTTACAATTTTGCCTTTTCCAGAATACTGTATAAATGGAATCATAAATTACATAGTCTTTTCAGACTGTTAGTTGCTTTTCGTGGTTCCTTAAATATTTTCTATCTTCAGCTATGATGACTATAATATGTCTATTTTTTTTATCTTCAAAATTTCAGGAACAATTTGAAAAAAAATGTTACTTTGTATCAGTTAGCCACCTTTACATTTTTGAAAAATTCATTTTTATCTCTCCTGTTTAGAAATCAATTTTAAACATAAATCAATTTTAAAATGAAATGGAATGCGTTTTAAAATGTATATAACATAAAATAAAACAATATTTATCCTTCTGTATGAAGTATAAGAGAATTTGCTCATTTAACTTTTCCCATTTTATTTTCCTTAATTTTTTCTCTGTTTTAGTTGGTATGGCAAGACATTTTTGACTATATTTATATAGTGTTAAATATTTTTAGAGGTGAAATTTTGGTAAAATTCATTAGTAAATTCATTCTAAATATATTCACCATTTAATAAGTATATATACTTAGGTTTTTAAAATTTACATTATTTTGATAACCTTTTAAAACATTGCTAAAGATAAAATTTTAAAGTATTTTCTAATCATATTTATTTTTTTAACCCAGAATGTTTATAAGACTGTTTTTTGCACCATTGATTCAGTTTGCTTTTCATTTGCTGTTTATTTGTTGATTTTTTTCTTTATCATTTTTAAAGAATGTAAAATCATACTGCAATTAATATCCATCAAACGAGAGTCTACTGCGAGATACCAATATCTGCCCTTCATTGAGTGTTAGATTACATATGTTTAGATCCAGTTGATGCTACTTACTCTATCAAATGGTAAAGGTTTCATTTTCATGTCCCTCATAATCAGAAATAAGAATGAAATTCTCATTCTCATACAATCAAACAGATTGGTCAGACATTCTATCAATTTGTTCCTTTCAAAACAAATTTTAGAAGTTTGTGGGGTGAGAAGCATGTTTTAACTTGCTTTTCAGTGTTAAGTCTTGTTTTCTTATTCTTGAATTTCTTTGCTAATTTCTATGAAAATTTAGGAGACTAGGGGTCTTCAACCCATGGATTACACTATGCTATTTTCAGGAAATGTAAACACATTTTAGTTTTCTTCTCCTTAGATCACTTTGACAAAACTGTATTTATTTTCCTATCATTTAAAGTAATTTTAAATTATTAAAGAATAGATGGCTAATGACAGCCAAACAATTTTTGATGAAGAATTATTAGCAGCATTACATAGAAAATGTATGTGTCTATCCTCTATTTCTATCCCCTTCCTCATCACAAAAAGAAACAAAGAATCTATGGCACAGCCTAGTATTTTACCCAATACTGTTAGTGTATGATAATTTACATAATTAATGTTTATTTACTTGTGGTTTTTTTCTTAATGTAACACTGCAAGAAGCACTATACACACACACACAGACACACATATATACGCTTTGGTTTATGACTGAAATAATGGAGCAAATTATTAAATACAGAGGGACTTAAGACATAACTGAAAATTAAAATAACTCCTCTGAGAGAAAAAAATATGACACTGTTACGATGTTTAATAAAGTTGCATGATCATTTTTCATATATCTACTTGAGGCTAAAAGACATTTGCATCACTAATGTTTTACAAATATATTTCTTTAAGGGATAATATTCTCCAATCCCAAAACAGATACTAGGATAAAAATTCACTAAGAAACACTAATTGGACACTTGAGTATAAACATTTCACCTGTCTTTAAAGAATGTTTGTGTGTTAGCAGCAGAGTATTCCTACTATAAAAATATCTTAATTCTAAGAAAGGTATATATAGCAAAGTCCTAATATTTATTCATTACCCAGAATTCCCTCTGAACTAATATTTCTAAAAAGCTTACCTTATAAAAATTTCATGATTAAAATGATAATCCTGAAATGCACATTTTTAAGGCATTCTGAAAACATTAAAACATTTTAGCATGATTTTGGTTACTAACTACATTGGTTTATAAATATTCAAACAAAAATATACCAATTATGTTATATACCACACACATCAAAACTATTTCACTAAAAAGAAGGCCTAGATCCATATTTTTATTTAATAATTGAGCTATAACTGTACTTGACTAAAGACACTTACTCATACACACGTTTTATGTTTAAAATATTAGTTGCTCCTGGGCGTGGTGGCTCATGCCTGTAATCCCAGCACTTTGGGAGGCTGAGGCGGGTGGGTCACCAGGTCAGGGGATCGAGACCATCCTGGCTAACACAGTGAAACCCCATCTCTACTAAATATACAAAAAATTAGCTGGGCGTGGGGGCGGACGCCTGTAGTCCCAGCTACTTGGGAGACTGAAGCAGGAGAATGGCATGAACTGGGAGGCGGAGCTGGCATTGAGCAGAGATTGAGCTACTGCACTCCAGCCTGGGCGACTGAGCGAGACTCCATCTCAAAAAAAAAAAAATTAGTGGCTGGATGCCACTTCTACTTACATTGTAAAAGCCTCTTCTATCTCCTAGAGTCTTCTCTACTGACTTCCTTTCTCTGGGCAACTTTTAGTAATAGTGCTTGACATCAAGGTAAGAATTACACACACCAGCACACACACATATTTACCACAAATTCATTTTTTACTGCTTCATGTAATATCAGATAAAACACATACCAAAATTTAACTTTTAAGTTGTTTTCAAATTTTTTATAAATCCTCACCCTAACTCTTCTTTGCAATGTACACCTGTTATCCTTGACTTTATAATGACATTAAATACCTTAAAAATTTCAAGTGTGTTAGAAATGTCCCACAAACTTTAGTAAGTAAAACATTAATTTCACTTTCATCATTAACAAAGCCCTAATCAACAGAATGATCAGATGTTTACAAAATCCATATTAATTTCCAATTCTTTCAACAAATGAATTTGAGCAAATTAAGTTTCTAAATGAATGCCACTGTCCGGGCTCACTTGGTAGCCACCTCTACCCCCTAATCTCACATTTCACAACAATGATCAAAACAATATAAACTGGAAGGAGGAAAACAATGTTAGTAGAAAAAAAGTGAAAGAGAGTGCTGAGGAGGTTTTAAATCATGTGTCCCTGGTTTTTTGACACACTTCTTTCCATTGGCAGTCTCCTTGAGGTCTGGTCGGTCTTGTGACTGCTTCATCATGGACTAAATGATGGTTTGATGCTGAGGCTCCAACATCTGAGATTAGAACCACGTGCTACTAAATAAGACCCATGTATTAGTCCATTTTCATGCTGCTGATACATACCTGAGACGCGACAAATTACAAAAGGAAGAGGTTTATTGGACTTACAGTTCCAAGTGGCTGGGGAGGCCTCACAATCATGGTGGAAGGTGAAAGGCACTTCTCACATGGCAGCAGAAAAGAGAACAGAACTTGTGCTGGGAAACTCCCCATTAAAATACCATCCGATCTCATGATAGTCATTCACTATCAGAAGAACAGCACAGGAAACACTTGCCACTATGATTCAATTATCTTTCACTGGGCCCCTCCCCAAACACATGGGAATTCAGGATGAGATTTGGGTGAGGCCACAGCCAAACCATATCATTCTACTCTGGCTGCTCCCAAGTCTCATGTCCTCACATTTCAAAACAAATTATGCCTTCTCAACAGTCCCCAAAATCTTAACTCATTTCAGCATTAACTCAAAAGTCCACAGGTCCAATGTCTCACCTGAGACAAGGCAAGTCCCTTCCACCTATGAGCCTGTAAAATCAAAAGCAAGTTAGTTACTTCCTAGATATAAGACACTGGGTAAATACAGCCATTCCAAGTGGGAGACATTGGCCAAAACAAATGGGCTATAGGCCCCATGCAAGTCAAAACTCCAGTGGGGCAGTCAAATCTTTAAGCTCCAAAATGATCTCCTTTGACTCCAAATCTCACACCCAGGTCATGCTGATACAGGAGGTGGGCTCTCATGGACTTGGGAAGCTCCATCCCTGTGACTTTGAAGGCCACAGCCTCCCTCCTGGCTGCTTTCATGGGCTGGCATTGACTGTCTGTGGCTTTTCCTGGCACATGGTGCAAGCTGGCAGTGGTTCTACCATTCTGGGGTCTGGAAGACAGTGGCCTCCCTCTCACAGCTCCATTAGGTGGTGCCCCAGTAGGGACTTTGTGTGGGGGCTCCTACCCCACATTTCCCTTCAGCACTGCCCTAGCAGAAGTTCTCCATGAGAGCCCTGCCCCTGCAGTTAACTTCCACCTGGACATCCAGCCATTTCCATACATCCTCTGAAACCTAGACAGAGGTTCTCAAACCTCAATTCCTGACTTCTGTGCACTTGCAGGCTCAACACTACATGGAAGCTGCCAAAGCTTGAGGCTTGCACCCTCTGAAACTATATTTTGGTCCCTTTCAGCCACTACTAGGATGCAGGGCATTAAGTCTTTAGGCTGCACACAGCATGGGGAACTTGGGCTTGGCCCATGAAACATTTTCCTCCTAGGCCTCCAGGCCTGTAATGGGACGGCTGCTGTGAAGACCTCTGACATGCTCTGGCGACATTCTCTCCATTGTCTTGGGGATTAACATTTGGGTCCTCATTACTGAATGCAAATTTCTGCAGTGGGCTTGAATTTCTCCTCACAAAATGGGATTTTCTTTTCTATCGCGTTGTCAGGCTGCAAATTTTCTGAACTTTTATACTGTGCTTCCCTTTTACAACTGGATGCCTTTAACAGCACTCAAGTCACCTCTTGAATGCTTTGCTGCTTATAAATTTTTTCCACCAGATACCCCAAATCATCTTCTCTCAAGTTCAAAGTCCCACAAATCTCTAGGGCAGGAGCAAAATGCCACCAGTGTCCTTGCTAAAACATAACAAGAGTCAGGGCAGCAAACAGCAGTGGTGGACGGTGAGCGAAAGTTCAGCTCCAGTCATAAAAAAACATGGACCAGAAGAGTCCAGTTGCAAGATTTAATAGAGTGAAATAGTGAGAAGACAGAGCTCCCACATAAGGGGAGGGGACCCACGGGGATTGCCGTAGCCGGCTTCAATGCCTGGGTTTATATCCTGATCCTTGTCTCTCCTGCTGTGCTCTCAGGCAATAGATGATTGGCTACTTCTTTACCTCCTGTTTTGCCTAATTAGCATTTTAGTGACCTCTCTGATTGGTCAGGTGTGGGCTAAGTTGTAAGCCCTGTGTTTAAAGGTGGATGCTGTCACCTTTCCAGCTAGGCTTAGGGATCCTTAGTTGCCCTAGGAAATTCCAGCTAGTCCTGTCTCTCAAAGCCATCCAATCCCAGTTACCAGTCATGGGAGTGAAAAAGCTTTCAGAGTCATTCTCATCCTTTTGGCTCCCAGCTGAAGTCACAATGTAAAGCAGAGTTAAGCCACCCCCATTGTACTCCATCCATATTCCTTTCCCCAGAATCGGTGTGCACAACAAATGAGGCATTTTGAGCTGCTAAATTTTAATTAATTTGTTTCAAGACTATAGTACCTTTAAAAATGCCCATCTGCCTGAAGAATAAAAGATTTCGCTAAAATATACTGTAGGCTGGATGAGAGAAGGGGAAATTGGAACCCAAGGATTCACTCGACGTCTGTTCTGTAATAAACGAAAGGAACTCCAAAAAGAACCATCTTGATCCTGACTTCATTAGAGTAGCAAACAGAAGTTGTAAATGAAGGAAGGCTGTAGGGCAGTGGGTCTAGGATGCTTGTTCTTGAGTTTGAGAGAAGTAAATTTTAGTCTCACTAGCTATTCCTGGATGTATATTTAGGGTGGTCATAATTGAAAATACTATTTCCAATTTACTTTATGTTGGTCTGCACCTTTAGTAATATACTGTATCCCTATGCAAGCCTATAATACGTCCATTTGAAAAGGAGACAAGTGTTCCAACTTTCTACACACTTCTAAACATCTAAGAAGTAGAAATATATGAGCATATTGCTAAGGTGCCACCCTGCATCTGCCAAGAGTATATCTTGTGCTGCCCTCTCAAAAAGGAGCTGTCCCAAGAAGAGCATTGAGCAGAGCAATGACATGGTTTATGATATTTTTAAAACATCATCTTGGCTGTTCAGTGTAGAATAGATTGGCAAAGAGAAAGAGTGGGATTGTAGAGATTTCTTTCAATAGTTAGGTGAGTGATGACAGTGCCTTAGACGAGGGAGGTCACAGGAGACAGAATCTCAATTTATCTTGAAAGTAACCTATAAGAATTGTTGATGATTTGGGCCTGTGGTGGAGGTAGTAGAAGGTTATTTTTTATTGTTTTCGATTTATTTTATTGTTTCTTAGGGTGAACTTGTTTTGCATTTGGTATTTGAATGTGTGTGTGTATGTGTGTATGTGTGACTTTACTTTTCTGACTATTAAGAAATGTTCAGAAACTTTTCTAACCAATAATCATCTTTATGATGCCTTTAACTTAATTACGACTTCTATATTATCTCAAGGAAATTAACCCTTTCACTTTACTATGTCTTAAAAGTACTTTCCCATCTTGTCACTCTCCTTTTACTTTTGTTTATAGATTGACTAGATTGCATTATAGAATTGAACGTTTTTATTTGCAATTATTTGGCTTAACAAAATGTAACACTCTAAAAATGATTTATGTCTCTAATCTAAAGCTAAGCTGTAGCTCATGCCAGTAATGCCAACACTTTGGGAGGTCAAGGCAGGAAAATCACCTGAGCCCATGTATTAGTCCATTCCCACGCTGCTATGACAAAATATCTAAGACGGGGTAATTTGTATGTTTAAAAAAAAAAAAGAGGTTTAATTTATTTATAGTTCTGCATGGCTAGGGTGGACTCAGGAGACTTACAATCATGGCGGAAGGCATCTCTTCACAGGGTGGCAGGAGAGTGAGTGCTGAGTGAAGTGGGAAGCTCCGTATAAAACCATCAGATCTCGTGAAAACTCACTTACTATCACGAGAACAGCATGGGAGAATTGCCCCAATGATCTAATCACCTCCCATGAGGTTCCTCCCCTAATATGTGGGCCTTACAATTTGAATTAAAATTCAAGATGAGATTTTGGCAGGAACATAGTCAAACCATTTCAGTCCGGGAATTTGAGACCAGCCTGAGCAACATAGTAAGACTTCCATCTCTAAAAGAAAACTAAAAATTAGGACGGTGTGGTGTTACATAACTGTAGTCCCCGCTACTTGAGAGGCTAAGGTGGAAGGATCACTTCAGCCCAGGAGGTCAAGGTTATAGTGAACCTTGACCCACCACTGCACTGTAGCCTCAGCGACGGAACCAGACTGTCTCAAAGCTAGATAAATAAAATAAAATAAAATAAAATAAAATAAAATAAAATAAAGCAAAGCTAAAGAAACAGACACCATTGTGGACTCATTGAAAAATTATGTTCTCTCTCCTCCCTAAATTTTAAAACATTTAAAGCAAATAAACAGAAAATTATATCTTTGGAAAATAATTTATAACTCAGATCATTGGCTTTACTCAAAACAAATTTGATTTCTGGTTTCTGAAGAAATGTTTGTACTACGAAGAGATCATTTTGCTCAGAAACTTATGCTACGTGTATATTTGATTATGCTTTTTTCTCCAGAATGTCAATCCTCTATGATTAACCTTGATAAGCAGTGTCAGATTCCCTTTGCAATTATTTTATTCTCTGCATCTCTAAATAAAGAAAGAAAATTCAAGAAATCTGATTATTCTTTTTAAATTTTATTTTGGTTTAAAAGATATGGACAAGACACAACTCATGTCTTCAGGAGAGCTGTTATTAATTCTAAATCCTGAAACAAGAGATTTCTATCCATATGGAGGGGCAAAACAATTTCTCACATTTATTCACATGTATTTGAGTGATTTTTACCTTCCTAGAGTGAATTCTGACTCAGCGACTGGCTCATGGCATTGTCAATGTTTATACCCTGAATTAATAAATGAATCATGTGCTGGTACATTTTGAAATGACAGTTATATAAATATTTGATTTTATAAAATTACACTAATTATTTGTAAATTTAATTTCATTGTTCAAAAGATGTGATCAATTAAGAAATTGGAGGAACCACAGATATTTATCTCATGGCATAAGGGCAAGAGGAAGAAATTAGATAAAGTGTAGTCATATTTGAAAGATGGCAACAGGAGACTACTTGACAGAAGACGGAGAGATGGGGCAAGGGTTGTAAAACTAGCTGTTGGGTACCATGCTTAGTATCTGGGTGAAGGGATCATTTGTATCCCAAACCTCAGCATCACACGATATACCCCAGATAACAAGCCTGCCGATATACCCCATGCAACTAAAATAAAACCTGAAAAATACAAAAAAGGGTACAGTCATCTTTGTCTTTATATCCGAAGCTAATAATCATATATATCGATCCATACATATTTCTTTTTTTAGAAAAGGAAACATTAAAAAAGAAATAATGCTTACTCTTTGGAAAAGGGAAAAAGGAATCAAAGTACAAAACAGAGAACTTTTTGAATATTATGTTGATGTACCCTCTAAAAATTTGTTATCCTATGTGTACTTTTTGTTGTTGTTGTTGTTTTTTGACACAGAGCCTTGCCCTGTCATCCAGGCTGGAGCGCAATGGCGCCATCTCGCCTCACTGTAACTTTTGCCTCCTGGGTTCAAGTGATTCTCCTGCTTCAGCCTCCCGAGTAGCTGGGACTACAGCTGCCCATCACCATGCCTGGTTAATTTTTGTATTTTTATTAGAGACAGGGTTTCACCATGTTAGCCACGATGGTCTTGATTTCCTGACTTTGTGATTCGCCTGCCTCAGCCTACCAAAGTGCTGGGATTACAAACGGGAGCCACCGTGCCGGGCTTTATTTTGTTAAAAAAAGAAATGGAAGATAATTTTCATACAAAAATGGTATGTATGAGTTGGATATTTGTTTGAGTTCATGTGTGAGAAACAATGGCAGTACTCAAATACTTTTGCGGCAGGTTCATTTTCAGTGGAGCATTGTATAAAGTAGTTTAAAAGGGATCAATTTTTTTTCTGCAAAAATTCCGCTTGATTCAGTGATCTCACCTCTTAAAATCTTAGTGGACTCACTCCACTGTGTCTTTCCTCAGACTTTCAGCTAGTTGTGGTTCTGAGCGTGGGCATATTTGTTTCAAGGCAATGAACCATGACAGAGCCAGGCTTGTCTCTGGACAGGGGAGCCTTCATAGTATTTGCTTATACACACAGAGCAGCTATAGCAGAATCAAGATAATCCTAATAATCTTGGTTTAAAAAGCAAGAGACACTGTCTTTGCAATGTAACGGTTTATTAATGTAGTAAGAAGAGAAAGCAACAGTATTTCATATTTTTATTATGCCATCAAAATTAAAGAAATAAAAGTAGACTCTGGGATTTTCAAGTGGTGAAAAGACACTCTTTATCGTATGAATGCACTAAAATAGGTAAATAAAAATACCATGTTGGCTAATCCTTTCATTGAGCTTTCATTTCTTGTTTTACTTCACAAATTATAAAAGTTAATCTATTTCTTCAAAGCAACTGAGATAAGTAACTTGGTTTATCCTATTCTAACCAAAAGTAGGAATTAGAGAAATTGTCATTTACAACTTTGAAAACCTTTCTCAGCTTACAGGTCATACAGAAAACAAGCAGCCTGTCCCTGATGTACATTAAAAAGCCACCTTTGGGTAAGGAAAGAACAAGGGTTTATCATTCTTCTGCTAGACAGGACAGTGGTATGTGTCTTTTTAGCAGTAGCAAAATATTTACACTCAATTTAGACAATGATAAAATAAGGCAAATAAAAATGTCTATAATTCTTATCTCTCTTTACTATCTTTTCTATCTACCATACATGTATGTATGTAAGTCTCTATGGCTATTACCATATAATAGATATACATATACAAATGGCTTCTTTTTTTAATCTAAAATTATTTTCCTTATTGTTACAGAGTGCCAGTAAATGCTAAAGGTTATATAATATATTATTATATTGATTGAAGCAATTTACTTAGTCTAAGCACATATGGAGCAATAGTTAGATGATTCGTTCCAATTTTAAATAGACAATGCTAAAAATGAACATTTTCCATTTGGGAGAGGTTTTTTTTCCGGCTCAGGATTAGTTTTCACAAGAAAAACTATATGTCAAAAGATGAAAGCATATACATGGTTATTGATAAATTTTTTTGAAACTGATGTGTGCATTAGTTTGTTTCACACTGCTATAAAGAATTGCCAGGGGCTGGGTAATTTATAAAGAAAAGAGGTTTAATTGAATCATGGTTCTGCATGGCTAGGGAAGCCTCAGGAAACTTACAATCATAGTGGAAGGGGAAGCAGGCAGCTTCTTTACAAGGTGGCAGGAGAGCGAGTGAGAGCACAGGAAAAGCTACCATTTATAAAGCGCTCAGATCTCTTGAGAATTTACTCATGGGGAAAACCTCCCCCACTATTCAATCACTTCCCTCCCTCCAAACAAGGAGATTACAGGTCCCTCCCTGGATACATGGGGATTACTATTGGAGATGAGATTTGGGTGGGGATACAGAGCCAAACCATGTCAATGTACCAAGTGTTACGCTAATTAATATATCCCACCAGAAATATTCTCCACACACATATTAGCATTCATGATTTTTTTAATACTTCGTAAATGCAGTACTATTTCCTTTTTGTTTTACCTGGTGTTTGTTTTACTACAAAACATGACATTTTCCTATTTTCAGAACTTCTGATTCTATTTCCCATCTGAGAATTGCCTCTTATGCCCATTCCTACTATACCTATTGGAATATTGACATATTTTTATTAATACTTACATGCTTTTTTCCATAAAATGTATTTATAAGTGGGCTCTCAGAATTGCCTGAAATATTTTCTGAGTTTGTTTTTCTTTTTAATTATATTTATGTTATAAAGAAATTAGTTGCATTTTATGCAATTTGGTCATGATGTTTTTCCTTGTGTCTCAAAGCCTGTAGCTTCTATATTTTTTTTTGTATTTTGAACCAACTTTTGTACAATTTTAAATGTTTATTTTTCCTTTTATGTCTTTCTGGACTTTCATGTTGTTTATGATATGAAATACACATATACAAATTTTAAGGAATTGATCTTTTAGTGAAAAATCTGCATATAATCCCAAACCACAAAACTGGCATAGCTAAAAATAAAAGTCTGCAATCCTTTCTCTAAAAAATAACTTGCAACAATTTACGCTGACCCATTTCATCACAGAGGTGGTCACATTTCATGGCTGTCGCTAAAGCAGACTTTTATGTGTAGGATACTGAAAAGGCTGCCGCAGAGGCTTTGAATCAGCAGACAGCCGCGGAGTTTGAATGGACTTAGACCTTTTTTTTCTGAAAGGAAAAATAGAAAGTGTGTGCATTGTGAAATCAATACACCTTGGTGATTCCCAAAGTGTGGATCCTGGACTAACAACAGTAGCATCACCTGAGAGCTGTCAGAAATGCACATTCTTGGTCTCCACCCATACCAACTGAATCGGAAACTCTGGGAATGAAGTTCAGGAATCTGTGTTTTAATAAGCTCCTCAGGTGATTCTGATGTACACTCAAGTTTGCAAACCTGAGAATGGCTGGTATACAAAGCAAGACTTGTATTTGACCAAATAGGTAAACATTTTATCATTTTCATATTTTATATGTTTAAAGATATTTTACTATTAATTTCTAGTCTGAACATTAATTTTTAAAGAAGTCAAATTCTTTTATAAAACTATGGTATTTTGGAAGATATTTAACTTAATGAAGAGTCTGGGTTTGATAATTGTCCTTTTTTAAAAATAAAGGTAAAACTGTAAGATCCTTGCAATTTATAGATTAATAAAGATATTGTATCATCTCTAATATGAATGCACTTATACTATAGAGAACCAAAAAGAACACAGTTAAAATGGATTATTTTGTTTGAAAATAGGAATATGCATGCATTTGTGAATATGAAAGGAGAAAAAGAAGTGAAACAGATCTCTATGTGTTTTAAATTTTAGTACATGGTGGCTTAAATCCATAAAGCCTCAAAAACTGTTATGTAAACAGAAGAAACTATGGCATATGCAATTTAGTTCCTGATGTCCTAGATCAGAAGCTTTTGAAGAAAGGTCTTCAGATTTCATCAGAGTTTTGAGAATATCAACAAAATGTGTGTGTGGCAGGGGCATACGTGAATGCTTTTAAAATTCTATGCTAGTTCCTACATTTGCATCAGTTTTCTGCAGATATTATTAAGCTTCCTACTAAGTTTTTGTGAGGGTTAAATGAGATAACATATGTAAACTTAATTACGGAAGTAGGCCCCACACAGAAAAGACATTGTATAAATGTTACTCATCATTGTTGGTGGTGTTATTATCGCAAAAGTTATTTACAGAGACAAGCATCATTAAAGTATATTTCAAATGTAAATTTAAAGAACAAATGTTAAAAAATTGTATAGAAAGAGAATATGACAACTGAAATTTTATGGTTACCGCAATCGCACACTGTATTTATATTAGACTCCCTTGGATCTAGTTGTCAAGGTCTTAATTGCCTTATAAAAATATTAGCATAATATATAACAAAGTACAACATAATGGTATATATATAATAAAGGATGAAGTCATATTTTCACCCCATCTCAATCTCATTCACTTACTGCAAAATTATGGGAATAGTTTATTATTTGGGTTCTTTACTGAAGAACATCTGGATAAATAATGACTATCCACACGAGTTCTGCAAAATAATACAATCATTTCTCAAATAAACACTTTTTTAACTAATAATCTATGAGAAAGCTAAATGATTGCTGTGGAAAACCAAAACAATTTAAATTTTATATATTCTTTACTGTCTTCTAGGGGGTCATTGGGCACGGTTTAAAATGTATAGTTTGCCCTTCTAATGTCAATGTTTTAGGTAAGCTTCTGAAAAGTGCTAGAATAAACTCAAATCATGTACACAATACTTTGCAAGAAACAGTTTAATCATATATACTAATTTTATGATAAATTATCTTTGGAACTAAAGAAGTTTACAAATGAATTTTGAAATTTGGGTCCTGTTGTTTAATGCATCACCTTATCTTCAGTTTTTTCAACTATTTTGAATGATTCATAGTAAGTAGGTGACACAGTTTCTGAGATGTCCTAGATACATGTGCAATAATTAGTTTTATATCCTCTCTTCTTCATCTTTAGATCTTTCCTCTCTATAACTCCCATCAGTGAAAGCTTATAACATTGAAACAGATCCTAGTTTGTGGGTTCAAAATATTGTGTGTTTGTGTATGTGAGTGTGTTAAAGAAACGTTAAAAAAATATTAAGGATGCCGTCTCCTTCAAAAAAATATATTATTCTTATTGCTATCACGGATGTTAGTAATTCTTTATTGAACCAAGCTTGCATTGATCTCACTTAATTCTCATAGTCACTTAACATTGGAACTCTTATTATACCAGTTTGGATAACAAGATAAGACAAGTTGGTAAGTTTCAACAGTTAGTAAAGTGCGAAACAATACAGAATGCAGTATATCCTGTTGATTTACACCCCCAAAAGCAAATTAAAAGACATAATAACACAAAATAGTACCAATGATAGTACAGTAAGCTAAAATAGATAAGCAGAAAAATTTCAAGATAACCTCTCCACAAATAAAGAATAAAGGATTAATGTATCAAAATATTCAAGAAAAGCATTAAGGACCTAGCTAAATAACCACCTTATGACAGAAGAAACTTCACGTGGAGAAAATAAAGAAAAAATAAAACACTGAAATAAATAATTTAAAAAAAATATTTAAAGTTTAGAAATATTTTTTCTTCTTTCTTTTTTTTTTTTTTTTTTTTTTTTTTTTTTTTTTAGCTACAGAATCTCCCTCTGTTGCCCAGGCTGGAGTGTAATGGAGCAATCACAGCTCACTGCAGCCTCAACTTTCTGGGCTCAATCGATCCTCCCACCTCAGCCTTCCAAGTAGCTGGGACCACAAGTGCACGCCCCTATGCCCAGGTAATATTTTTATTTTTAATTTAGTAAATACACATTATCCCTTTTTCTCTGGCTGATCTCAAACCTCTGGGCTCAAACGATCTTCCTGACTTGGCTGGAATTACAGGCATGAGCCACTACATCAGGCCTTGAATTTTCAAAGAAAAAAGAAACCTCCTGGAAAAGCATGTTTAATTAGGGAAAGGAGGCCAATCGATACTCAGAAATTGAAGATAACCTCTTTTTATTAATTATTACGAGAGAAAATCGCAAAAAAATAGAAAAACATTTTGATTGATTTTATCCTTTCCAAATACATCACTGGAACATGATCACTACAAACATTTTAGTGTGTAGTTCTAAAACTTATTTCTACTTTTAGACATGTGCAAAGATTTATAGAATTGTGGTCAATTCTACACAAATTTCCACTTTATAATCTGCTTTTAAAATTTAAAATACATTATAAGGATATCTCTATATCAATATATAATATATTATAAGAATAATGTATTATGAGGATATCTCTATATCAATAACTACCAAAACACAACTAATGGTAAAGTCTAAGTAGTGCCCTGTTGTATATGAATCATTATTTAGCCAATCTCCTATTGAATGACAGCATTGCAATTTTAAGTTTTTAATTGTGGTAAAATACACAACAGAATTTACCATTTTAACCACTTTTTAGTTTATTGGTCAATGATGTTACGTATATTTAAATTGCTGTGCAACCCATTTTCAGAACTTTTTTATCTTGCAAATTGAAACTCTATACCCTTCAAACAACCATCCTTTAACCACTCCTCCCAGCCCCTGGAAGCTACCATTTTGCTTTCTGTTTCTATGAATTTGACTATTCTAGGTATCTTATATAAATGAAATCGTACAGTATTTGTCTTTTGGTAACTGGCTTATTTCACTTAGTGTATTATCTTCACGTTTCATCAATTTCATGGCATGAGTCAGAACATATTTCTTTTTAATGCTGAATAATATTATATTGTATGTATTAACATCATATTTTGTTCATTCATTCATCCATCAAGGGATATTTGGGTTGCTTCCATCTTTCGACTATTGCTAATAATGGTGTTATGCACATAGGTGTACAAATATCTTCCTGAGATTCTCATTTCAATTATTTTGGATACATACCCAGAAAATGATATTACTAGGTCACATGGGAATTCTATATTTAATGTTCTGGGGAAGTGTCATACTGTTTTCCATAGTGACTGTGTCATTTTACATTCCCACTAACAGTGAACAAATGCCTCGATTTTTCCACATTCTTTCTTGCTAACACTTATTTTCTGTTTTTTGTTTGTTTGTTTGTTTGTTTGATTTTGAAAGTAGTATTCTAATAGGTATGAGGTAATATTTCAGTGATTTTTTTTCTAATAAAAACTTTGTATTTTAGGTTCAGAGGTACAAGTGCAGGTTTGTTATATAGGTAAACTCCTATCATGGGGATTTGTTGTACAGATTCTTCCATCACCCTGGTACTAAGTCTAGTATCTTACAGTTACTTTTTTCTGCTCCTCTCCCTCCTATGCTCTACCCTCCACTAGGGCCCAGTGTGTGTTGTTTCTCACTGTGTCCAAATGTTCTCATCATTTTGCTCCCACTTTTATTTTTTTATTTTTTCAGACAAAGTGTTGCTCTTGTTACCCAGGCTGGAGTGCAGTGGCTCACTGCAACCTCTGTCTCCCAGGTTCAGATGATTCTTTTGTCTCAGCCTTCCCAGTAGCTGGCCACCATGCCCATCTAATTTTTGTATTTTTTGGTGGAGATAGGGTTTCACCATATTGCCAGACTGGTCTCGAACTCGGGACCTCAGGCCATCTGCCTGCCTCAGCCTCCGAGAGCTGCTGGGATTCTGTTCCTGCATTAGTTTGCTAAGAATAACGGCCTCCAGTTTCATCCATGTCCCTGCAAAGGTCATGACCATGTTCTTTCTTACGGCTGCATAGTATTCCATGGTGTATATGTACCACATTTTGTTTGTCCAGTCTACCCTCAGTGCATATTTAGTTTGATTTCACGTCCTTGCTATTATGAATAGTGCTATAGTGAACATATGTGTGCATATGTCTCTATGATAGAGCAATGTATATTCCTTTGGGTATACAGTCAGTAATGTGATTGCTGGGTTCAATGGTAGTTCTGTTTTTAGTTGTTTGAGGAATCGCCACACTGCTTTCCACAATGGTTGAACTAATTTACACTCCCACAAACAGCTGATAAGTGTTCCCTTTTCCCTGCAACCTTGCCGTCATTTGTTATTTTTTGGCTTTTTAAGAATAGTCATTCTGACTGGTATCAGATGGTATCTCATTTTGATTTTCATTGACCTTTTTCCAATGATCAATGATATTGAGGTTTTTTTCATATGCTTGTTGGCCACATGTATGTCTTCTTTTGAAAAATGTCTGTTCATGTTCTTTGCCCACTTTTTAACGTTTTTTTTTTTTTTCTGATAAATTTGCTTAAGTTCCTTATAGACCTTTGTCAGATGCAGAGTTTGCAAATATTTTCTCTCATTCTGTGGGTTGTAACTTTACTCTATTGTTACTTTCTTTGGGTTTGCAGGAGCTCTTTAGTTTAAATAGATCCCATTTGTCAATCTTTGCCTTTATTGCAATTGCTTTTCGCATCTTTGTCACAAAATCTTTGCCAGTTACTATGTTCAGAATGCTATTGCTTAGGTAGTCTTCCAGGGCTTTTATAGTTTTGGGTTTTACATTTAAGTCTCTTACCCATCTTGAGTTGATTTTTATATAAAATATAAGGAAGGGATTCACTTTAAATCTTCTGCATATGACTAGCCAGTTATCCCAGCAGCACTTATTGAATAGAAATTCTTTCCCCATTGCATGTTTTTGTCAGTTTTGTTGAAGATCAGATGGTCATAGGCATGCAGCCTTATTTCTGGGTTTTCCAGAAATGTTCCATTGGTCTATGTGTCTGTTTTTGTACCGGTACCATGTTGTTTTGGTTACTGTAGCCCTGTAACATGGTTTGAAGTCAGGTAGCATGATGCCTCCTGCTTTGTTCTTTTTGCTTATGATTGCCTTGGCTATTCAGGCTCTTTTTTTGGTTCCATATGAATTTTAAAATAGTTTTTCTGGTTCTGTAAAGAATGACACTGTTAGTTTAATAGGAATAGCATTTAATCTGTAAATTGCTTTGGTCAGTATGGCCATTTTGACGATATTGGTTGCACCTATTCATGAGCATGGAATGCTTTTCCATTTGTTTGTGTTATCTCAATTTTTTTGAGCTGTGTTTTGTCATTCTCATTGTAGTGGTCTTTCACCTCCTGATTGGCTGTATTCCTAGGTTATTTTACTCTTTTTGTGGCAATTGTGAATGGGATTGCATTCCTGATTTGCCTCTCCGTTTGGCTGTTGTTGATGTACAGAAATGCTAGTGACTTTTGTACATTGATTTTCTATCCTGAAATTTCGCTGAAGTTATCAGTTTAAGGAGTTTTGGGGCTAAAACAATGGGGTTTTCTAGCTATACAACCACATCATCTCTAAACAGGTGATAGTTTGATTTCCTCTCTTCCTATTTGGATGTCCTTTATTTCTTTCTCTCATTGTAGTTTTGATTTATATTTCTGTATATTTATATTTGATTAATGATGTTGAGCATCTTTTCATGTGCTTGTTGACCATTTGTATATCATCTTTGGAGAGATTTATACTCAAATCCTATGCCCATTTTTAACATTGAATTATTTGTTTGTGATGTTATTAAATTTTAGGAGTTTCCTACATATTTTAATGTTAACCTATTATCCGATTTATACATTTTAAATATTTTTTCCAATAAATGGGTTGTCTTATCACTGTGTTGATTGTGCACTTCAATGTATGAAAGTTTTAAATTTGTATATAATCAAACGTATTTACTTTTACTTACTTTTGTTGCCTGTGTTTTTGATGTCATATCCAATAAATCTTTGCCTAATCCAATATCATGAAGATTTTGCCCTATGTTTTCTTCTCGGATTTTTATGGTTTTCAATCTCACAGTTAGTTCTTTGATTCATTTTGAATTATTTTTTGTATATGGTGTAAGGTAAGGCCCCAACTCCATACTTTTGTATACAGATACTCAGTTTCACAACACCATTTTTTGAAAAGACTGTCCTTTTCTAATGGAATGATCTTGGCATCCATTGTGGGAAATCATTTGACCATAAATGTGAGAGTTTACTTCTGGATTTCCTATTTTATTTCATTGGTCTATATGTCTATATGCCATAATTTCTATAGGTAGGTCTATACGACATAATTTCCCAAAAATTATAAATTTAATTTCATAGAGCCATAGAGTCTATGTAACTTTGTTGCACTTGGTCAGCTAGTTTCCTGAATAAATATCTAGACATATAATTACTGGATAAAAAGAATGCATGCTTTTACCATTTCTTCCAGATATCCTCCAAATAATTGTAAAAAATTGTTTTTAAAGACTTATTATCACTGAATATGAACTATTAAACTTGTAAATATTTTCTAACTGGCTCTGTTCTTTGCCTTTGGTCTATTAATTCATAGGTAACTATAAATATTATTTATCAATTTTATTAAACTGTAAGGTTTACATACTTTAGGTATTTAGGTTTACATACATTACATGCACTAGACATTTACATAAAATACATGCATTAGGTTTACATATATTAGGTATTAGATTTACATACATTACATACATTAGGTATATACATAACAGGTATGCCTATTATGTATGGGCAGTGTGTGTTTGAAATACTGTCTTAAGAAATACCAGTGAATATTAATGATAGAAAAATATCACATAAGCATCTATTCCAAAAACACAGGTAATCTACAAAGGGTGAAAAGGTATCTGGTTGTATTTCAATTTTTCTTTTTTTTATAATTCAACTCTTTTTGGTATTCAGGGGGTATATGTGTGGGCTTGTTATATATGCATATTTTGTAATACTGAGATTTGGGGTCCAAATGATCCCATCACCCTGGTAGTCAAGATAGTAATCAATAAGCAGTTTTTCATCTTTTGTCTTCCTTCTTCTCTCTCCACTCCAGGAGTCCCGAGTGTCTATTGTTTCCTTCTTTATGACCATGTATACCCAATGTTTAACTTCCACTTGTAAGTGGAAACGTGATATTTAGTTTTCTGTTCTCGTAATTTGCCTAGGATAATGGCCTCCATCTGCATCTATGTTGCTTCAAAGGACATGATTTCATTCTTTTTTATGACTATCTAATATTCCATGGAGGTATGTACCATTTTTACTTTATCCAGTCTACCATTGATAGGCATCTAGGTTGATTCCATATCTTTGCTATTGTACATAGTGCTGTGATGAATATATGAATGCATATGTCCTTTTAGTATAATGATTTATTTTTCTTTGGATATATACGCTGCAATGGGATTGCTGAGTCAAATGGTAGTTCTGCTTTAAGTTATTTGAGAAATCTTCAAACTGCTCTCCACAGTGGCTAAACTAATTAACATCCCCACCAAGAGTGTGAAAGTGACCCCTTTTCTCCACAGGCTTGCCAACGTCTATTGTATTTTAACTTTTTAATAACAGCCATTCTAACTTTTGTGACATGGTATCTCATTGTGGTTTTGATTTGCATTTCTCTGATTATTAGTGATGTTTAGCATTTTTTTATGTTTTGTGGCCATTTGTATGTCTTCTTTTGAAAAGTGTCTGTTCATGTTTTTGCTCATTTTGTAATGAGGTTATTTACACTTTGTTTGTTGAGGTTTAAGTTCTTAATAGATTCTGGATATTAGATCTTTGTTAAATGCATAGTTTGTAATTATTTTCTCCCACTCTGTAGGCTATTTACTCTGTTTTTAGTTTCTTTGGCTGTGCAGAGTTCTTAATTTAATTAGGTTCCACTTACCAATTTTTGTTTTTGTTGAAATTGCTTTTGAGGACTTAGTCTTAAATTCTTTCCCAAGGCTGACGTTCAGAATGATATTTCCAAAGTTTTCTTCTGGAATGCTAGTAGTTTGATGTCTGACATTTAAATATTTAATTCATCTTGAATAATTTTTGTTTATGGTGAAAGGTAGGGGTTCAGTTTTGTTTTTCTGCATATAGTTAGCCAACTATTTTCCCAGTCCTTTTCCCACTGGTTTTTGTTGACTTTCTCAAAGATCAGATGGCTATAGGTGTGCAACTTTATTTCTTGATTCTCTATTCTGTTCCATTGGTCTATGTGTCTGTTTTTGTACCATTACCATACTATTTTGGTTACTGTAACCTTATAGTATAGTTTGAAGTTGGATAATACGATGCTTTCAGCTTTGTTCATTTTATTTAAGATTGTTTTGACTATTTGGGCTCTTTTTTGGTTTTCTATGCATTTTAGAATAGTTGTTTTCTAATTCAGTGAAAAATGATTTGGTAGTTTGAGAGCAATAGCGTTGAATCTGTAGCTTGCTTTCGAAATACAGTCATTTTAACAATATTTATTCTTCCAGTCCATGAGCATGGAATGTTTTCTTCATTTTTGTGTGTTTCATCTGTGATTTGTTTTAGCAGTATTTTGTAATTCTCCTCGTAGAGATCTTTTACCTCCTTGGTTAGATGTATTCCCATTTATTTTATTTTACTGTTTTTCAGCTATTGCATATGGGATTGCATTCTTGATTTGGCTCTCAGCTTGAACATTATTGGTATAAAGGAATACTCTCAATTTTTGTATACTGACTTTGTATCCTGAAACTTTACTGAAGCCATTTAATAGTTCCAGTCAAATTTCTCTCAATATAGAATGGTAATAAACAATGGATGCATAATTTGAAGTTGAAAGATTATGATTGAATAAGTTGAAATGTGTTAAATCATCATTTTTTTACAAATGTCTCACAAATAGACTCTCTAACATACAATGACTCATTTAGTGTGCCAGCCACCTCAAGCCTGGAACTATTACATATGAATTTAAAGTTAAATAATAATAAAAGAATAACATAATGATAAATAAAAATGACCAATAAACAATGGTGCCCATTGGTAAAGTATATTTTCTAATTGCAAATTGAGGTACAGAAAAATTAAAATATCATTAAGATCAGATATTTCATAGAAGTATAGTAATCTGACCCTCAAGTAGCTTAGATTATCATGATAATTAGAAATATCTAGTAGTATAAAAGTATATTTTATACAAGTAACCTCATACCTCAGGTCTTAAAAATGGCAGATTACAGGAGAAATTAATAATATCCAAATCATTTTAGCCCAAGTGAGGAAGATTTGAGATGTGTGCTTAAAAATAGTGATAAGAATTAAAAACATAAAGGAAGACAATCAAAGTTGAAACAATCAAGACTTGCTTTTCTTCATCTCAAATTATGTAAAATATCATGTAACTGAAGTATGACATTGTGATATAATAAGACATTTATATTTTGTCTCTGCCTCTGGTTCCTCCTGGCACACAGCTCCTAAAACCCTTGGATTTCCTAGACTGATGATTGTTGTTTGTATGCTAATGAGATGACTGTCGGCCAGGGACCCCTAAATGATTTCAGAATGGGGCTGTTCACCAGAAAGACCAAAACATAATTAGAGGATTGAGACTTTTAGCCCCACCCCCAACATATAGGGAAGGGAGAAGAGCTGAAGGTTGAGTTGACCATCAATGGCCAATGCTGTAATCAATCATAACTTCAGAAATTATGAAGCCTTCATAAAAGCCCAAAAGGACTGGGTTTGGATAAATTACATATTGCTGAACATGTGGAGATACTTGGATGGTGGTGCATCTGCACAGAGCATGGAAGCTCTGTGTCCCACCCTCCCCATACTTTGCCTTTTTAATCTCTTCATCTGGTATTCATCTGTATTCTTCACAATATCCTTTACAATAAAATGGCAAATTTCAGTGTTTCCTTGAGGTTTGTGAGTCACTTTAGCAAATTAATCAAGTCTCAGGAAGGTGTCATGGGAACTCCCAATTCAGATTTGGTAGGTCAGAAGAACAGGTTACAACCTACTACTTGTGATTGCCATCTGAAATAGAGCCAGTCTTGTGGGACTGCATTCTCAACCTTAGGGTTCTGAAACTACCTCCAGGTAGCATCAGAACTGAGTTCAATTATAGTATACCTCATTGGTGTCCACTGGAGAATTGTTTGGTATGCAGGAAAAAATAGCCACACATCCAGGGTCAGAATTGTGTGAAATGGTGAGTACGAGCAGAGGGTAGAAAAAACACTTTGGTCTAAGGTAAACTTGCAAATGTTATTAGCAACATTATTTTATTGAAACAAAACAGATAACTTTACAAATATTAGGGTAAATTAAATTAATATGTCATGACTTAAAAACCTCACTATCATTTTTGACAGTTAAAATATAGAAAAAGCAAACATTCAGATAAATATTAATGTGATCATAGGTGTGTATGTATATTAAAAGACAAAATATTATAAACTATTAAATATCTATGTATACAGACAGTCATGTATTATATATTAAACTCCAAATAAATCTCTAACATTTTTCCTACAGTTAAAAGCATCAAGTGTTTTTATCACAATTAAATAAATATGTGAAATAGTAATTTTAAAAATGTTAAATCTCGGGAAAAAATTAAAAATTAAAATTTATGAATTATGCTTTATCAAAAAAATAAAAACTTAAAAATGTAAGCTTAAAATGTTTAACTCCAAATTAAAAATAAGAAATAATGTATATTATTTTAAAAATTGAGGATATTTTCTGTAATCCTAACATGTTGGGAGGCTGAGATAGGCAAATGGCTTGAGCCCAGGAGTTCAAATCTAGTGAAACTTTATCTTTACAAAAAATACAAAAAAATTAGCCAGGCTTAATGGTATGCATCTGTAGTCACAGCCACGAGAGAGGCTGAGGTGGGAGGATTGCTTGAGCCCAGAAGGTTCAGGCTGCAGTGAGCCATGATTGTGCCACTGCACTCCAGCATGGGCAACAGAGTAACATCTTGTCTCAAAAAAAAAAAAAAAAAAAAAAAAAAAAAAAAAATCAAGGATCAACACTGTGGGAAAAGTTTATTCTCTTAAATTTTTATTTTTTACAAAATAAGTCTTCACTGCAAGACTTAGAATATGAAAAACAACAAGGAAAAATATAATGGCGAAGTCTCCAATGATGATTTATTAAATAAATAACAAATTATTTGTTGTTTAATAAATCTAAGCATGTTTTGGGCCAATAAAATTTTTGCTACATTTAGTAAATAAAGTTATTATAAAATAACATTATAAATTGTAAAAATCTGATGAACTATAATGAGCGTGACTGGTAGAAAAAAAGAATATTTATAAATATTTATATTATTAATACATTTTTTATAATTAAAAAACATTTAAATTCATCTAGAGTTTAGAAAAATTGAATTTTTCTAAAACCCCTTAAAAGAATCAAGATGAACACAGGTTAAAAATAAAATAACAAAGTGCAAAAAAAGAAATTACAGATAAAAAATTATTCAAAAATGTCCAAAGTTGATTTCATAACAGCACAACATTTAAATTACAGCAGCAAAAATATAGTTCAATATTAGGTATCTATGAATATAATTTA
The DNA here is from genome assembly GCF_024542745.1 of Macaca thibetana thibetana. NCBI lineage: Eukaryota > Metazoa > Chordata > Mammalia > Primates > Cercopithecidae > Macaca > Macaca thibetana. Next base: position 29,391,771 of record NC_065590.1, read on the forward strand.
CCACATTAATAGTTCAAGCAAGAAAAAGTCATTTGACCATCCCTATTAATGCAAAAGGTAATTTGAAAAATTCAATACCAATTCTTGGTCCTCTCTGAGGAGCTACAAATAGGATAATTTCTTTTTAAACATGATAAATAAAACCTATTTAAATGTACTAGCCAACATCAGACAATGCAGAAGCATAATGCCATTTTTTAATGTTCACTTCTTTAACTTTTTTTTGTAGTTTCTGATTAATAAAATAAAAAATCAGAGGAGTAGTTTACGGTAAAGCAGGAATTTTTCTTGAAAATTACTTAAAAACAGAAAATTATTTAAACAGATTTTGGTATATTCTGTTAAGAGTTATGCATAAAAATATCTGTTGATATGAATATATATGTATTTTTAGTAACAATATCATACTAAAAAATACATTTTAGCATTATTGTGAATTATATAGGTAGGTGTACCTGTATATGTTTAATCATAAGATGATTTTAGAATGCTGCTGAAGACATTGTGTTATCTCTAAAGGAGTGTACTATATAAAATATATATTTTTAAATTTCAAGTTTTACATGTTGAGTGTGTATTACTTGAAATGAAAAGTTATATTCTATAAATGGTGCTGTGATAACTGGCTGTTGATATGCAGAAGGAGGAAACTGGACCCCTCCCTTTCACAATATACAAAACTTAACTCAAGATGGCTTAGACTTAAATGTTAAGACCTCGAAGTATAGGAATCCCAGAAAAAAGCCTAGAAATACAATACCTTACTCAATATTGTTCTTGGCAAATAATTTATGACTAAGTCCCTAAAAGCATCTGCAACAAAAACAAAAATTGATAAATGGAACCTAATTAAACTAAAGAATTTCTATACAGCAAAAGCAACTATCAAGAGTAAACAGACAACCTGTAGGATTAGAGAACATATTTGCAGACTATGCATCCAAATAAAAGTCATTAGATTTTGAACCCAGAACCTATAAGAAACTTAAACCACTCAACAAACAAATACAAATTACCCCCATTAAAAACTGGGCAAAGGACATGAACAGACACTTCTCAGAAGAAGACATACAAGTGCCAACAAACATATAAAAAACAATCATCATCACTAATCATCAAAAGATGCAAATAAAAACCACAATGAAATATCATGTCACACTAGTCAGAATGCCTGTCATTAAAACATCAAAAAATAGCAGATGTTGGCGAGGCTGCAGAGAAAAAGGAACACTTATACACTCTTGTTGGGAATCTGAATTAGCTCAGCCACTGTGGAAAGCAGTTTGGAGATTTCCCAAAGAACTGAGTTGAACTACCATTTGACCCAGAAATCCCATTACTGTGTATATACCCAAAAGAAAATAAACTATTTTACCAAAAGAACACATGCACATATATGTTCATCACAGCACTATTCACAATAGTAAAATCATGAAATCAACCCAGGCACCCATCAATGTGCATTGGATAAAAACAATTTGTTACATATATATCATGGAATATATATCATGGAATACTCCCACAGCCATAAAAAGAACAAAATAATGTCTTTTGCACCAACGTGGATGCAACTGTAGGCCATTACCCTAAGCAAACTAACATAGAAAGAGAAAAGCAAAAATACCACATATTCTCATAAGTAGGAGCTAAACATTGAGTGCACATGAATATAAAGATGGAAACAATAGATAATAGCGATTACTAGAGGGGGTGGTAAGAGAGGAGGGCAAGAACTGAAAAACTATGTATTGAGTTCTGTACTCACGGAACCCATCACTACCAGCATGATGGGTTCAGTTTCACCCAAAGCATAGCATCACACAATATACTTTGTAACAAACTTGCTCGTGTCCCCTGAATCTAAAATAAAAGTTGTAATTACATTTTATTTAGTGGGAACTTTCCTTCAGCAACTGTGGTTAATAAGAAAGGTGTATTATATAACACTGAATTCCTCAGTTCCTTCTGAATATGGAATCTTGATAGTAAATGATAGGATCTACTACCTCACTCATATTTATAATCCTTTCATCGTCTTTGAATTTTGTACCCTTCAGGGATTTCTTTTTTCTTCACTTTGTTTTTCTCATTCTCTTATTTTTTCTTTCTCTCTTTCTTTCTCTTTTTCTCTCTCCCTATTCCTTCCTTTCTTCCTTCCTTCCTTCCTTCCTTCTCTCTCTCCTTTCCTTTCTTTCTTTCTTTCCCTCTCTTATTTAAGATATATTTTTCTTCAATTAACCTTCAGTGTAAAATGCTTGTTAATTGGAGAATGCCAGTATTGGTAAAGTGGTGTGTAAAATAACTCATTCTGAAAAGGTCGATCATTTTCAGAAACAAAATTATACTAGTCTTCAATTCTGAAAATTTTAGAAGATAGACCTTCAGGGACAGATAATTTAGGACCAAAAGAAACTGTCAAGAACAGTAATGATTTCAAACATTATATTTTCTTAATTTGGAAACATAGATGATCTTAATTTGCATTAAGTAAATTATTTCCATCTTGAAGTTGATTAACTTTAAAATATATATACATTACTAATCATTAAGTCTTTTAATAATTTTAACACAATAAAACACAGAAGGTCATATTTTCAATTTAATTCATACTGAATGTGCTTTCTATGACTCAAGACCTTTCTAGAAAAATTCGTGTGCTTAGATCTTGCCCTTGATTTGTGATCTCTGAATTCCCTTAGCCCTCAAGTAATAGTCCTACTTAAAAAGGATGGGAGGTATATTTTAACTCCAGGGAACATTAAGTAATATTTGTAGGCATTTTAGGATGTCATAACTTTAGTGGATTGTTGTTACTAGTATCTAGTGAATAGAGACCAGGGATGCTACTAAATATGCTATAATGCACAGAACATCCCTCACAAAAATAATTTCCTGGTCTAAAATGCCAGTAGTTCCCAGATTTAAAACTCTTGCACTAATATATCTGTTTACACATGAAAAATATAACTTTAAACACTGAACCCAGAATTTCCTTTGAAAGCAAATCAAACTGCTTTGACATCATCGGTGAAGGCTATTTCAAGAAAGAGTGTTTCATTTAAGTGTTGCATTTAGTCAAGTGACTTATTAAGTTAACAAGTCAATCAACCACAAGTCTCAAATCAATAATAAAATAAGCTTCATTAGTTCCAACATTTTCTCCAAGGAACAGTTTCCTAAATCATACCAAGTCAAAATGATGTCATATGTGTGCAGGTCTTTGAGGCAACAAGAGAATACTGATAATACACGATTTTGTTATGTGATGGAAATATTGAACATATTGTTTCTTTATTACTCAAGCAGCCTTTTACTCTGAAATTTATCCATGGTTTTTTTGTTGTTATTGTTGTTGCTGTTGTTGTTTTTGAGACGGAGCCTTGCTCTCTTGTCCAGGTTGGACTGCAGTGGCACAATCTCGGCTCACTGAAACCTCCGCCTCCCTGTTTCAAGGGATTCTCTTGCCTCAGCCTCCCAAGTAGCTGGGATTATAAGTGTGTGCCACCAGGCCTGGCTAATTTTTTATATTTTTAGTAGAGACAGTGTTTCACCATGTTAGTCAGAATGGTCTCAATCTTCTGACCTCGTAATCCACCCGCCTCAGCCTCCCAAAGTGCTGGGACTACAGGCATAAGCCACCACGCCAGCCCATGGGTTTTATATATTGGTTGTGTTCACAAAAGCCAGCTATAATATTAAGTCAAGAAATAATTCTTAAATCAGCAATATTTTCATAAATATGGATTTCTGAAACAACGAATGATTTGGGTTATTTAAATAATACCTCCTTTTGATGTATATTATGTTATATAATATACATCTGTGTGTATCATGTGAGATGTACGTAGTTGTAAAATTATGGTTCTATGCTTATAAAAAAATAGTCAAACTCAAAGACTTGCTTATGACTGAAATGAAAAGTTAATATTGAATAAAAATTTAGAAATTACAGCTCAGGCATATCATCTATATTATGATTAACTTAATGAAAATTTGACATAAAAGAAGAGTGTACATAAGGATTGAATTGTTATGCAGCCTAAGAAGACTTGCATTATGAGAATTTTGCTGACATTTCTGTTGACAGACAAATGACTTCCAGCCTTACAAATTTGTTCTCTGTCAAAAGTTGCAAGAGCCAAAGGAATAATTCACCACATTCATATTCTACACTTTCAAAACTCAGCCTATCACACTCCTTTGCCATGCAATGTAGATTTTTAGTATGATCTTAATCTAAATTTTAAAATATATAAATTATTCCCTTTAGAAAGGCAGGACTCCTTGAAAGTTAGATATATATCATAATTATTTGTATTTTCATTTATAATACCATTCTGATCCAATAGTAGACACTCAGTTAGTGTCTTGTCATGGAGAAACACATTCTTGCCTTTCCTAGTCCATTGTATGATCAATGATTAGGTCAATTGTTTGGTTAAAAAAATTATATCTAATCTATACACACCCACCCACACCACAACAAAATGCATATGTTCTCTCTCTCTATATATATATATAGAGAGAGAGATCGATATATAGATATCTCTCTATCTATAGATATCTATATATCGATCTATATAGATAGATGGATATCTATATATCGATTATATATATAGAGAGAGGGGTGTGTGTGTGTGTGTACATAGATAGATAGATAGACATATATCTATCTATATATACATCGTGAAAGGTCTGGTAACCCTCAGCCCAGCAGCCTTCTACCTATCTGTCTTCTATCATTAGGTTTAGTTTCATATCAATGATACCATCCTTCCCTTTATATGGAGATACAGTTATTCTTGGAAGCAGCTCAGCATTCTCCATTGTCCCCCTGCTGGAGACTAGTCTGGTCTCAGCCCACACAAACTCTATGTGAGAGGGAGGATGCTCAGAAGTTACAGCTCCCACACTTTTCTTTATTCGGAGGGAGTTCATTGCCTAACTTAGTTCTGCAGGTTAGTCATTGTCCATATGACTTAATTTAGTATAAAAATCAACCTGGGCAGGAATGAATCTACCTCCAGCACTGAAGAGGACTTATATTCCTGCTTGTGTTCCCCCACATGCTCAGAGCAACTGATCTGGGCCAGCCCTCGATGGGCCATCCTAATGACTAAGGGTGTGAGCTCTGGCGTCTAGCTGCCTGTGTTCTAACACTGGTTTCACCAAATATTAGCTGCATATTCTTGAAACATTTATATAAAAGTTTGTGTGTCAGTTTCCTCATCTGTAAAATGAAAATAGTAATAGTATGTATCATATATGTTTGAAAAAATAGACTAACATCTAGTCTATTTTTGGAGCAGTGACTGTCGTAGAGTAAGGATTAAATAGATGTTAGTTGTTGCTTATATTATGATGATTGCTGTCAAATCTGATTACCTAGTCTACCACAGACAGATGACAGGTTGCTCTTCCTCTGTGAGCTGTACATCAGCTGAGCCCAACAGTAGTAATCTGAATAGATCCATCAAGGCATCTTTGGGGTTCTAGCTCCTGTGTTGAGGTATAGAGCATACATATACCCAGTCCATTTGTCCTTTGAAAAAGCTCTTGTGTTCCTGTTGCAGGAGTGAATTACTTGCTTGCTCAGAGTAGGCAGTCTGTTTTGCCTCCCCTCCAATTGGACAACATCACCTCCTGAAATAAAGCCTCTGATCTCAATTTGAAGTATAAGTAATGATCCCCTAAAAATAAGTTTTGATTTCCTCATAGAAGTTTCCAAGTCTAAATGTTTTAATCTCCTACTAATATCTACTTCAATTTCACCTCACCTGTATTAAATATATTGTATTTTATAAACTTGAGCTGCACATAGATGTGAAAACTGAAGCCCTAAATTTTTTAAAAAGTAGGCCAAAGTCTTATTAATAGCTGGTATCTGCACAGTTCTAGAACTCTAGAATTTCACCACACTGTGGCAGGCCACTTCCATTTCCTCTCTTAATTTCTAGTAATATCAATATTTCTTTGGAGATTTTTCTTTACAGCAACGGCCCATTATAGAAAAGTTAAATGTGAACATTTTTGTTCAAAAAATGTTTAAAAATGACTATATTTTCATAAGCAGTAACTTGTGGCAAGTAAAAAGTTGCACAAGACAATCAAATAAATGTGTAAGTGTATGTGACCGTGTGTGTGCATGTGTACACATGTATATGAGAAATCAGTATTTTTTTCTTATTTCTTTTTTTAAACTTTTACGTTTAGGGGTACATGTGCATGTTTGTTTTATAAATAAATCTGTGACATGGGGGTTTGTTGTACAAATTATTTTGTCACCCAGGCATTAAGCCTAGTACCCATTAGTTATTCTTCCTGATCCTCTACCTCTTCCCAACCTCCACGCTCAGGTAGGCCCCAGTGTCTGTTGTTCTCCTCTCTGTGCCCATGTGTTCTCATCATTTAGCTCCTACCTATAAGGAAGGGCATAAATATTTGGTTTTATGTTCCTGAGTTAGTTTGCTAAGGATAATGGTCTCCAACTCCATCAATATTCCTGCAAAGGACCTAATCTCATGCTTTTTATGGTTGCATAGTATTCTATGGTCTATATGTGCCACATTTTCTTTATCCAGTCTGCTATTAATGGATATTTAGGTTGATTGCATGTATTTGCTGTTGTGAATAGTGCTGCAATGAACATATGTGTACACGTGTCTTTATGACAGAATGATTTATATTCCTTTGGGTACATGACCAGTAATGGGATTGCTGGGTCAAATGGTAGTTCTATTTTTAGCTCGTTGAGGAACAAACACACTGCTTTGCACAATGATTGAACTAATTTACACTCCCACTAACAGTGTATAAGCGTTCCCTTTTCTCAACAACCTTGCCAGCATCTGTTATTTTATGACTTTTGAATAACAGCCATTTTTACTGATGTGAGATGATATCATACTGTGGTTTTGTTGGCATTTCTCTAATAATGATGTTGAGCTTGTTTTCATATGATTGTAGCCGCATGTATGTCTGCTTTTGAAAAGTGTCTATTCATCTCCTTTGCCCATTTTTTAATGGGGTTGTTTGTTTTTTCTCATTAATTTGTTTAAGTTTCTTATAGATGGTGGATATTAGACATTTGTCAGATGCATAGTTTTTGAAATTTTTCTTTCATCCTGAAGGTGGTCTCTTTACTCTTGACAGTTTCTTTTGCTGTGAGGAACCTCGGTATTTTAATTAGATCCCATTTGTCAATTTTTGCTTTTGTTGCAATTGCTTCTGGCATTTTATTCACAAAATTTTTGCCTGTTCCATGTCCGGAATCGTATTCCCTAGGTTATCCTCCAGGGTTTTCATAGTGTTGGGTTTTACGTTTAAGTCTATACGTGTTTATAATGGAGTGTTTACTGCTCTAATTCATTAAGTATGCAATTAATCAGACTGTTAGCATCTAAAGTAATTGATGCCCTTGTTTGGAGATGAAGAAAAAAAATTATTGAATCTATGATGCTCTTAATATCATTTTACTGGTAGTTAAGCCTGGATCATAACACGTTGCAAAGGGTGATAATGCCAATGTGATAGGACACAAATGATGAAAAGACCTGAGCAGGCCTGCTAACACACCAGCAATGAGAGTCATTAAATAAATTGAAAGCCTGTTTTCTCCTTTGAGTAAAAAGTTGGTAGCAAAAAACACAAAATATCTACAAACTGGCTTAGATAAATATTACTGACTCTATTAGGAAAAATCTGAACATGTGTTAAATAAATGCAAAAATATTGGTATATCTGTCAATACAAATTTTGATACGAAGATAAATACATTTAATAGTCAACACAACCTTGGTAATAATTTACTATAATCCTATTATCTCCCATTTACAAATAAGGAAATTGAGTGAGGAATGCTTAACTTCATTATTTATATCAAGCAACATAGGGACAAGGGTCTTTGTTTGGATCACTGATGACAGTCAATGCCCAACAAATATTTTTCAGAGGGAGAAATAGCTACTAATCATGAACTAGAATGCAAACCCAATTTCCTTTTTACTTCAATATTCTTTTTTCCTAATACATTATTTTGGTTTCATTTGAAAAAAATGTACCAGTGGAGCAGAAAGGGAAAAAAATATTGATCAATAATCCATTTAAGGCTTTGTGGGTTAGCAGATGAAAAATAATACCTGAGGCCGGGCGCGGTGGCTCAAGCCTGTAATCCCAGCACTTTGGGAGGCCTAGACGGGCGAATCACGAGGTCAGGAGATCGAGACCATCCTGGCGAACACGGTGAAACCCCCTCTCTACTAAAAAATACAAAAAAAAAAAAAAAAAAAAAAAAACTAGCCGGGCGAGGTGGCGGGCGCCTGTAGTCCCAGCTACTCGGGAGGCTGAGGCGGGAGAATGGCGGGAACCCGGGAGGCGGACCTTGCAGTGAGCTGAGATCCGGCCACAGCACTCCAGCCTGGGTGACAGAGCAAGACTCCGTCTCGAAAAAAAAAAAAAAAAAAAAAAAAGAAAAGAAAAATAATACCTGATTGGGCGATTTCAGTGAAACTTGTCTGTATAGTACTTCACAGAGGACCATACACAAACAGGCACTATCGTATGATGATAATGAATATAGTTATCTAGTCAGTAATTATAAAACTTTTTTTTGTGAAAATTATTATAAGCTACACCTTGTAGAAGACCAAAATTAATCAACAATGGCAATATGATGACATTTACTAAAATATAATTTCTTGATAATAATTTCTTGATATGTCAGGATGATACTCAGAAAATAATAAATAATATGACTAGTTTATTAAATGTATTTTTTTATCAGTTGCATAAACATAACTTATTGGCAATGTTGCAGCACTAATCATTTTACAGGTCTTTCAATCATTATTTAATCAACTCTCAAAATATCTGTACTATATAAATTTGTGTTACAATCTTCTTTCTTATAGAAGATAAACATGAGATGTAAAGTGTAATGAGGTATGCCAGCATGGTTCAGATACAAAAATAAGATTAGAATGTAAAATACTTACTCTAACCAATCTACCCCATCTGATGGACTGCTAATTGAATGTGTGTATGTAATCAGAAAAGACATTTAGCTTAAAATCATTTACAAAATATTCCAGACCTTTCTATAATGAAGTCAGAAACTTGAATTTATAATGTTATCTGAAATTAATTTATCATAATTTAAAATGAAGCAACATTATTCTGGTACCATCTTCCATCCTTCTGATTCTTCTGTGTTGCAGAAAGAAAAGTATAGCTATAGAGAAATGATCAGAAAACTTATCAATTCATCAAGTTAATAATTTTTTTCCATGTTTCTTGTACTCCTTTTTTGTAAATTTTGTTACATGGTTGTACTGATTTACTACAATTTTGCCTTCCATTTTTTTCATTTATCTTAAAAACGATTTTCATATTTTAGGCGGTGCAAACATTTTATTGATTGATAAACATTGAAGACAAACATTGATAACATTGAAGACAAACAATAATTATAAATGCTTGAGCCAAGAGTTGCTGCTTGGTAATGGAATTTCTAATAAGTATTGACAGTATTGGCTGTAATATAAAAAACTCATGGTATGTAAAAAACATGATGTTACTACACATTGAATTCTATTTATAGCTCTAATTGTGAGATATTGAAAAGGCTATTAAGCTTAACTATAGTTTTTTTGGCTGTATGTTTATATAGGTGATGTTTATACTACATACACTGAGAAGTTAAACATACTATTAGTATATTATTGAACAAAGTTAAATGACATATAATCAGAGTAAGTATTGTTTCATGAGAAGTACTATTAGTTTGGTAAAAGGTATTCTTTTCTGTGGATGATGTTAAAAACTATATATATACTTATACATGAAAGCCACTAAACTAAAAGTCACTTTCTATAATTTTATCTAGTTCACTAAATAATATTCTGTCAGCTTTGCCCAGTTTCCAATTAAATCTATTTGTGAAGTTATTGACTACAATTATTACGTTCACAGGTTTGGAATTTTGATTTGATACTTGTATACAGATTCTACTTCTGTACTGAAATCCTCCATCTTGAGGTCTGTTAGTTTTAGCATAATAACAACAGTTATTTTAAAATCTTTGTCTGAAAACTCCATTATTGAATCATCTATGAGCCTGTTTCTATTATCCATTTTTTTTTTCCTCTTGCAGTACTTCAACTAAATCAAGCAGCCACCTCTCTCGGGATTATTTTCTTATTGTTTTCTCTGCTGTATTTCTTTCTTTTCCTCCTTTATTTTTTCCTAGTTCATTTCTATTCATACTGTAGGTTACACAAAGTTTGGTAATTTATTCATTCTATGGATGTATGAGATCAGTTTACATGAATGGCCGTTAAAATATTTTCAAAGACCCTTTTCCCAATATTCTATTTATTTTTGTTGTTATTGGTTTAATTTCCAAAGTTCCATACCATAACATCAGTTGAAATTGTGGAATATTTATCACATGTTGCACGTTATCATTATCTTCTCATTAATAGCGTAGATGACCAATTTATTTTTCTTGCATGATAAGTTAGTTCATTGGTTAGGAAAATGAGAGAGAATATTTTCTGTGACTACATAATAATATAAAATTGACTACATAATAATATAATCAGTATCTTTATTAACACACATATTGGGATTAAAGATTAGGAGTATGGGCATCAAGATTCCTAAATGCAGCTGAGCACATATAATAAAATTGTATTTTTCTTTAAATTTTTAACAAGTTAAGCAACCAATTATCACTACCATCAGAAATGAGGTGCTTTTAAATTAGGATAAATTGAAGAGGAAAAAAGGGGTGTTCATTTTGAAAAGGATGATTTCAGGATCTTCATGTTAAAATTGAATTATGTACATAATTGAAATGTGTCTTGAGGAGTAAATTATTTTTAAGCATTTGCTTGTATAGTGTGGGTTTCAAAGTGCATGTGTGTGTGTGCAAAATTGCCTTTGCAAAAATAACTGAGACAGTTATTACAGTGAAAGAGATCTGAACTAACTGACTCCAACTTGCTTCTAAACTCCAAGCTGTGCTTGTTCGTTCCTGGGCACAGGCCAAGCTAACTTTGGGAGGAATTTAGTTTATAGTTTAGTTTTGAAACAAAGACAGTAACAACTCTTTTCTAAAACAAATCCTCTTCCTGCCTGGGAACTAGAATGCCTTTGTAGGACTAACCAATTAGTTGTAAGATTAGAAATTACTGTGTAGAAGTCATGCAGCTAGAGGCTGCAAGATTCTAAATGTTCCAAATTGCTCCTAGAGATAACATTACTATTGTATTTTTAAAACCTAAGATGAGTGTTTGAGATATTTTGCAGACCCTGTGCTCAATGGATCAGCTGGCACCACCCAGATGGATAAACTGGCTCATCTGGTCTTGTGGCCACCAGCTGGGAACTTACTCAGTGCAAGAGGACAGCTTTGACTTGACTCCCTATGATTTCATCTCCGGCCTGACCCAAATCAGCACTCCCCACTTTCCAACCCCTTACCCACCAAATTATCCTTAAACCCTTGATTCTCAAGTTTTCTTGGAGACTGATTTCAGTAACAATAAAACTACAGTCTCCTGTAGATAGAGCTCTGCGTGAATTCATCTTTCTCTATCACAATTTCCCTGTCTTGATAAATTGACTCTGTCTAAGCAGCTGGAAAGAGGAGAACCTGTTGGGCGGTAGTGTGTGTGTGTGTGTGTGTGTGTGTGTGTGTGTGTGTGTGTGAGGGCAGACACGATCTGTTAACTATGTTCTTTTACCAGTTAAAGAGTCAAGTTAGGAGGTTTAGGAATATTTGGTAAATAAGAGTAGGGAGATGTTTAAATATTGAGAATAAAGAAAACATAGGTACCACATGGACTTGATGGCACGGTAGAGCGAGAGCAAATGAAAGGTATTGGGAAATTGCTGTGTTTTGTTATATTGTTTTCTTTGGTTTTGCTTGTTACTTTTATTTGTATGTTGGATTGGTTTGTGCTTTACTTGCATGGTGTGTATATATTTTTTTGCTCCCAACATCCATCCTTACCTGTCATCTCATTTATACTGCTAATATAAATGATTCATTGAATTTTATTAGTTTAACAGGCCTTTAGAGTCCTGAGTTCTAGCCAAAGGAAGGGGGGATAGGTCCACTTTCCTAACGACCTTGCCCTAGAAGTGATACATATCAATTCTGCTCATAGTCCATTGGTAAAGATTAGTTACATTGGTCCCCACCTAGATGAAGGATGTGTCTTGGCACGCACCAGGGCAGTTGCTTTTTAATGACAACTCTGAAAGGGCTGCAAAAATGTGTGGTTTTCGTCCCATAATTTTTCCTCCCATTTTTAGTCCATATGTCTTTTTAGAAGCTGTTTTCCACAACTACCCCAAGGGTAGAATCCATGAACTGTAAGTAAAACACCCAGAGAGTCTCATTTCTCTGGACATAGAATGTTATTCAGTTGTGAACAAAAGGTACCACTAGAGCCAATGAGACATTTATTGTTTCTTGAATATTAATATACATAGGAGTGGAGCTATCTTAAACCCAGAATCAGAATGGAAATAACGCATTGGACATTAGGTCTGAGAAATGCATCAGAGGAAAGAAGTGATACATTGAATTACTGGATCAAGCTGTATCTGACTATGTTTTAATTTACACGAGCTAAAACAATTGCTTTCATTTTACTTTCATTCAGTTTGAATTAAGATTTCTTTTTTTTTAATTTATTTATTATTATTATACTTTAAGTTGTAGGGTACATGTGCATAATGTGCAGGTTTGTTACATATGTATACTTGTGCCATGTTGGTGTGCTGCACCCATCAACTCGTCATTTACATCAGGTATAACTCCCAATGCAAACCCTCCCCCCTCCCCCCTCTCCATGATAGGCCCTGGTGTGTGATGTTCCCCTTCCTGAGTCCAAGTGATCTCATTGTTCACTTCCCACCTATGAGTGAGAACATGCGGTGTTTGGTTTTCTGTTCTTGTGATAGTTTGCTAAGAATGATGGTTTCCAGCTGCATCCATGTCCCTACAAAGGACACAAACTCATCCTTTTTTATGGCTGCATAGTATTCCATGGTGTATATGTGCCACATTTTCTTAATCCAGTCTGTCACTGATGGACATTTGGGTTGATTCCAAGTCTTTGCTATTGTGAATAGTGCCACAATAAACATATGTGTGCATGTGTCTTTATAGCAGCATAATTTATAATCCTTTGGGTATATACCCAGTAATGGGATGGCTGGGTCATATGGTACATCTAGTTCTAGATCCTTGAGGAATCGCCATACTGTTTTCCATAATGGTTGAACTAGTTTACAATCCCACCAACAGTGTAAAAGTGTTCCTATTTCTCCACATCCTCTCCAGCACCTGTTGTTTCCTGACTTTTTAATGATCGCCATTCTAACTAGTGTGAGATGGTATCTCATTGTGGTTTTGATTTGCATTTCTCTGATGGCCAGTGATGATGAGCATTTTTTCATGTGTCTGTTGGCTGTATGAATGTCTTCTTTTGAGAAATGTCTGTTCATATCCTTTGCCCACTTTTTGATGGGGTTGTTTGTTTTTTTCTTGTAAATTTGTTTGAGTTCTTTGTAGGTTCTGGATATTAGCCCTTTGTCAGATGAGTCGATTGCAAAAATTTTCTCCCATTCTGTAGGTTGCCTGTTCACTCTGATGGTAGTTTCTTTTGCTGTGCAGAAGCTCTTTAGTTTAATGAGATCCCATTTGTCAATTTTGACTTTTGCTGCCGTTGCTTTTGGTGTTTTAGACATGAAGTCTTTGCCCATGCCTATGTCCTGAATGGTACTACCTAGGTTTTCCTCTAGGATTTTTATGATATTAGGTCTAACATTTAAGTCTCTAATCCATCTTGAATTAATTTTCGTATAAGGAGTAAGAAAAGGATCCAGTTTCAGCTTTCTACTTATGGCTAGCCAATTTTCCCAGCACCATTTATTAAATAGGGAATCCTTTCCCCATTTCTTGTTTTTGTCAGGTTTGTCAAAGATCAGATGGCTGTAGATGTGTGGTATTATTTCTGAGGACTGTGTTCTGTTCCATTAGTCTATATCTCTGTTTTGGTACCAGTACCATGCTGTTTTGGTTACTGTAGCCTTGTAGTATAGTTTGAAGTCAGGTAGCGTGATGCCTCCAGCTTTGTTCTTTTGACTTAGGATTGTCTTGGAGATGCGGGCTCTTTTTTGGTTCCATATGAACTTTAAAGCAGTTGTTTCCAATTCTGTGAAGAAACTCATTGGTAGCTTGATGGGGATGGCATTGAATCTATAAATTACCTTGGGCAGTATGGCCATTTTCACGATATTGATTCTTCCTATCCATGAGCATGGTATGTTCTTCCATTTGTTTGTGTCCTCTTTCATTTCACTGAGCAGTGGTTTGTAGTTCTCCTTGAAGAGGTCCTTTACATCCCTTGTAAGTTGGATTCCTAGGTATTTTATTCTCTTTGAAGCAATTGTGAATGGAAGTTCATTCCTGATTTGGCTCTCTGTTTGTCTGTTACTGGTGTATATGAATGCTTGTGATTTTTGCACATTAATTTTGTATCCTGAGACTTTGCTGAAGTTGCTTATCAGCTTAAGGAGATTTTGGGCTGAGACAATGGGGTTTTCTAAATATACAATCATGTCATCTGCAAACAGGGACAATTTGACTTCTTCTTTTTACCCTTGATTTCTTTCTCTTGCCTAATTGCCCTAGCCAGAACTTCCAACACTATGTTGAATAGGAGTGGTGAGAGAGGGCATCCCTGTCTTGTGCCAGTTTTCAAAGGGAATTTTTCCAGTTTTTGCCCATTCAGTATGATATTGGCTGTGGGTTTGTCATAAATAGCTCTTATGATTTTGAGGTACGTTCCATCAATACCGAATTTATTGAGCATTTTTAGCATGAAGGGCTGTTGAATCTTGTCAAAAGCCTTTTCTGCATCTATTGAGATAATCATGTGGTTCTTGTCTTTGGTTCTGTTTATATGCTGGATTATGTTTATTGATTTGCGAATGTTGAACCAGCCTTGCATCCCAGGGATGAAGCCCACTTGATCATGGTGGATAAGCTTTTTGATGTGTTGCTGAATCCAGTTTGCCAGTATTTTATTGAGGATTTTTGCATCGATGTTCATCAGGGATATTGGTCTAAAATTCTCTTTTTTTGTTGTGTCTCTGCCAGGCTTTGGTATCAGGATGATGTTGGCCTCATAAAATGAGTTAGGGAGGATTCCCTCTTTTTCTATTGATTGGAATAGTTTCAGAAGGAATGGTACCAACTCCTCCTTGTACCTCTGGTAGAATTCAGCTGTGAATCCATCTGGTCCTGGACTTTTTTTGGTTGGTAGGCTATTAATTATTGCCTCAATTTCAGAGCCTGCTATTGGTCTATTCAGGGATTCAACTTCTTCCTGGTTTAGTCTTGGAAGAGTGTAAGTGTCCAGGAAATTATCCATTTCTTCTAGATTTTCCAGTTTATTTGCGTAGAGGTGTTTATAGTATTCTCTGATGGTAGTTTGTATTTCTGTGGGGTCGGTGGTGATATCCCCTTTATCATTTTTAATTGCGTCAATTTGATTCTTCTCTCTTTTCTTCTTTATTAGTCTGGCTAGTGGGCTGTCAATTTTGTTGATCTTTTCAAAAAACCAACTCCTGGATTCATTGATTTTTTGGAGGGTTTTTTGTGTCTCTATCTCCTTCAGTTCTGCTCTGATCTTAGTTATTTCTTGCCTTCTGCTAGCTTTCGAATGTGTTTGCTCTTGCTTCTCTAGTTCTTTTAATTGCGATGTTAGAGTGTCAATTTTAGATCTTTCCTGCTTTCTCTTGTGGGCATTTAGTGCTATAAATTTCCCTCTACACACTGCTTTAAATGTGTCCCAGAGATTCTGGTATGTTGTATCTTTGTTCTCATTGGTTTCAAAGAACATCTTTATTTCTGCCTTCATTTCGTTATGTACCCAGTAGTCATTCAGGAGCAGGTTGTTCAGTTTCCATGTAGTTGAGCGGTTTTGATTGAGTTTCTTAGTCCTGAGTTCTAGTTTGATTGCACTGTGGTCTGAGAGACAGTTTGTTATAATTTCTGTTCTTGTACATTTGCTGAGGAGTGATTTACTTCCAATTACATGGTCAATTTTGGAGTAACTACGATGTGGTGCTGAGAAGAATGTATATTCTGTTGATTTGGGGTGGAGAGTTCTATAGATGTCTATTAGGTCTGCTTGCTGCAGAGATGAGTTCAATTCCTGGATATCCTTGTTAACTTTCTGTCTCGTTGATCTGTCTAATGTTGACAGTGGAGTGTTGAAGTCTCCCATTAATATTGTATGGGAGTCTAAGTCTCTTTGTAAGTCTCTAAGGACTTGCTTTATGAATCTGGGTGCTCCTGTATTGGGTGCATATATATTTAGGATAGTTAGCTCTTCCTGTTGAATTGATCCCTTTACCATTATGTAATGGCCTTCTTTGTCTCTTTTGATCTTTGATGGTTTAAAGTCTGTTTTATCAGAGACTAGTATTGCAACCCCTGCTTTTTTTTGTTCTCCATTTGCTTGGTAAATCTTCCTCCATCCCTTTATTTTGAGCCTATGTATGTCTCTGCGTGTGAGATGGGTCTCCTGAATACAGCAGACTGATGGGTCTTGACTCTTTATCCAGTTTGCCAGTCTGTGTCTTTTAATTGGAGCATTTAGTCCATTTACATTTAAGGTTAAGATTGTTATGTGTGAACTTGATCCTGCCATTATGATATTAACCGGTTATTTTGCTCGTTAGTTGATGCAGTTTCTTCCTAGCCTCGATGGTCTTTACATTTTGGCATGTTTTTGCAATGGCTGGTACCAGTTGTTCCTTTCCATGTTTAGTGCTTCCTTCAGGGTCTCTTGTAAGGCAGGCCTAGTGGTGACAAAATCTCTAAGCATTTGCTTATCTGTAAAGGATTTTATTTCTCCTTCACTTATGAAACTTAGTTTGGCTGGATATGAAATTCTGGGTTTAAAATTCTTTTCTTTAAGAATGTTGAATATTGGCCCCCACTCTCTTCTGGCTTGGAGAGTTTCTGCCGAGAGATTTGCTGTTAGTCTGATGGGCTTTCCTTTGTGGGTAACCCAACCTTTCTCTCTGGCTACCCTTAAGATTTTTTCCTTCATTTCAACTTTGATGAATCTGGCAATTATGTGTCTTGGAGTTGCTCTTCTCGAGGAGTATCTTTGTGGCGTTCTCTGTATTTCCTGGATTTGAATGTTGGCCTGCCCTACTAGGTTGGGGAAGTTCTCCTGGATGATATCCTGAAGAGTGTTTTCCAACTTGGTTCCATTTTCCCCCTCACTTTCAGGCACCCCAATCAGACGTAGATTTGGTCTTTTTACATAATCCCATACTTCTTGCAGGCTTTGTTCATTTCTTTTTCTTCTTTTTTCTTTTGGTTTCTCTTCTCGCTTCATTTCATTCATTTGATCCTCAATCGCTGATACTCTTTCTTCCAGTTGATCGAGTTGGTTACTGAAGCTTGTGCATTTGTCACGTATTTCTCGTGTCATAGTTTTCATCTCTTTCATTTCGTTTATGACCTTCTCTGCATTAATTACTCTAGCCATCAATGTTTCCACTTTTTTTTCAAGATTTTTAGTTTCTTTATGCTGGGTACGTAATTCCTCCTTTAGCTCTGAGAAATTTGATGGACTGAAGCCTTCTTCTCTCATCTCGGCAAAGTCATTCTCCGTCCAGCATTGATCCGTTGCTGGCGATGAGCTGCGCTCCTTTGCTGGGGGAGATGCACTCTTATTTTTTGAATTTGCAGCTTTTCTGCCCTGCTTTTTCCCCATCTTTGTGGTTTTATCTGCCTCTGGTCTTTGATGATGGTGATGTACTGATGGGGTTTTGGTGTAGGTGTCCTTCCTGTTTGATAGTTTTCCTTCTAACAGTCAGGACCCTCAGCTGTAGGACTGTTGGAGATTGCTTGAGGTCCACTCCAGACCCTGTTTGCCTGGGTATCAGCAGCAGAGGCTGCAGAATATAGAATATTTCTGAACAGCGAATGTACCTGTCTGATTCTTGCTTTGGAAGCTTCCTCTCAGGGGTGTACTCCACCCTGCGAGGTGTGGGGTGTCAGACTGCCCCTAGTGGGGGATGTCTCCCAGTTAGGCTACTCAGGGGTCAGGGACCCACTTGAGCAGGGAGTCTGTCCCTTCTCAGATCTCAACCTCCGTGTTGGGAGATCCACTGCTCTCTTCAAAGCTGTCAGACAGAGTCGTTTGCGTCTGCAGAGGCTTCTGCTGTGTTTGTTATTGTTTACTGTGCCCTGTCCCCAGAGGTGGAGTCTACAGAGACGGGCAGGTTTCCTTGAGCTGCTGTGAGCTCCACCCAGTTCGAGCTTCCCAGCAGCTTTGTTTACCTACTTAAGCCTCAGCAATGGCGGGCGCCCCTCCCCCAGCCTCGCTGCTGCCTTGCTGGTAGATCACAGACTGCTGTGCTAGCAATGAGGGAGGCTCCGTGGGTGTGGGACCCTCCCGGCCAGGTGTGGGATATGATCTCCTGGTGTGCCTGTTTGCTTAAAGCGCAGTATTGGGGTGGGAGTTACCCGATTTTCCAGGTGTTGTGTGTCTCAGTTCCCCTGGCTAGGAAAAGGGATTCCCTTCCCCTTTGCGCTTCCCAGGTGAGGCAATGCCTCGCCCTGCTTCAGCTTTCGCTGGTCGGGCTGCAGCAGCTGACCAGCACCGATCGTCCGGCACTCCCCAGTGAGATGAACCCAGTACCTCGGTTGAAAATGCAGAAATCACCGGTCTTCTGTGTCGCTCGCGCTGGGAGTTGGAGACTGGAGCTGTTCCTATTCGGCCATCTTGCTCCGCCCCCGAATTAAGATTTCTGTTACTTGAAACTTTAAATTTCTTAACTGACACAGCCTTTTAATCTTTTAATTGGGGAAATAATATTTTAGAAATAAAGTATTGAAGGTATTGAAGGCAACATTAATTGTGATAGTAGCAATTGACTGACTACTTGATTTATTGAATCATTGGTGGTTGTAAGATTAGTTGCGTAATTAATTGACTAATGCATTCACCCATTTTAAAATATTTTGTCGAGCATCTACAATTTGTCACTATGGCGCTAGGGTGCAAACTGTTGTAGTACAAAACAGAAAAATCAAATATGATGCTACCAAAACGTTATTGTAAATTTCAATAAGAAATGCAGATATGTTCTTATTTCTAGTGTTCCCATGGTCTGAATATTGTAGGATTGTTTTATATGCAAAAAAGTGTCAGAATTGGAAAGGGGCCTCATGTTACTCACATGCAGTGTTTTATTTAGTTGTCTTTTTTTCTCTTAACATTCAATTGTGTCTGGGGTAAGAAAGAGAAGGATTCTTCAAAACCAGTCCATCACTAGCATTTATTAAAACAAGTTCATTTTTGGAGCAATAAATATATTAACCCTAGGTAGAGTGGTGTGCTGATACAAATGTTTAAAAACTGGCTTTCCAGCTGTAATTCCAACATGAGTATTTTCTGATTTTTTTAAATTAACGAGTTAGACAAAAGTGAAACAAGACAGACATATATTGAAATTTCATTTGTTTTTCAGTGACATGAGTTACTGTTTTGTTCAATCAGAAAATAGTTTTCAAAAACTGGAAGAATTTTTCTCATTTTTGTGCTATTTACAATTATTAGGTTGGTGCAAAAGTAATTGAGGTTTTTAAAAATGCCATTACTTTTGCATCAACTTAATAAATAGCTTCAGGCACAGTACATTTTAAAATTTAATCTATATTATTAATATTTTCTGTATCACCTTCTTAAGTCTAGCTACATAGCAAAACAATAAATCACACTTTTTTGTTTTGTTTTGTTTTTAGACAGAGTTTCGTTCTTGTTCCCCAGGCTGGATGCAATGGTGTGATCTTGGCTCACTCCAACCTCCACTTCCCGGGCTCAAGTGATTCTCCTGCCTCAGCCTCCTGAGTAGCTGGCATTACAGGCACCTACCACGCCTGGCTAATTTTTATATTTTTAGCAGAGATGGGGTTTCACCATGTTTGCCAGGCTGGTCTCGAACTCCTGACCTCAGGTGATTTACCCTCCTCGGCCTCCCAAAGTGCTGAGATTATAGGCGTGAGCCACCTTGCCTGGCAATCACACTTAATTTTCAACCTTTGCTGAGTTGCTTTGTTACAATAGGTAGCTAGTCAGACATGAACAGGGCAGGAGAGAGCCCCCCTCCTCAACCCAGGAATATCAGATGACCATCAGGTGATGGTCAGGTAGTTGCTAATTGTCTCTCTAAAACAATAATTGGTCACAGCCAGCACCAGGGAAGGGCTGTCTTCCAGTAGATAGAAAACACATGAAACTGGTGATCAGCAACTTCCCAATAAGATCTCAGAAAGTTGGGTGAGTTGGCTCAAGCATGCACATTAAGAGACAAAATGACGGAATTTAACTGGTATATGACCTTCCTCTAGGAACACTGTACTAGTAAGGGAAGAATGCCGAAAGGGGCCATGTGTTGAACTCCAGTAAACACACTGCACATGCTTCCCTCCCAAGTTCTAGCAGGCCACTGCACATGTGGACAGATAACTTCAGGGGAAGAATCAGGAGAGAAGTAACATGAGACCCCAGAAGTGTGCAACATACAGAATCCCAAGTCAAAACGTCAAATCGGCATTTGTCTTTGAAGTTGTCCCCTTGGCTCTCTTCCAAGTATACTTTCCTTTCTTTTGTTCCTGCTCTAAAGCTTTTTAATAAAACGTTGATTCCTGCTCTAAGACTTGCCTGGGTCTCTACTTCTCCCTTCAGCCTCCTAGGTCGAATTCTTTCTTCTGAGGAGGCAAGACTTCAGGTTGCTGCAGACTCGTTTGGATACAGATTCACCGCTGGCAACCATTTCTATGTTGTAAACACTTTCAACATTGTCAATTTCAAGTGACCCAAGGTGTGGTCTCTAAATGCTCTTTGGGATAACAAAGAAATCCTATTATCTTCTTAGTATGTGAAGTCTCAATTTGGTAAATAAAAATATTAAGTCCATCATGTTGATCAATACTTTATATAAATTGGAAGCATTTTTCCCCATTCCCCCAGTAGGACCAGGTGCAAATGGGCTATCTGCTACCTAGGAAAAAAGAGGAAGTATAGTCAATTTCTCTCATTCTTGCTGACCCCCTCCCACACTTACTAACTGCTGTTTTGAACTGCCCAGGAAACGTCTTGGTTGACTGTTATTACTGTAAAAAGGATTTGTGATCTCTGAGCCTAAGAGATGTTGAAACATATTTCTTTTTTTGTGAATGCATTGATAGATCCTTAGTAGCCCTATTAGCAACAATAGACAAAGAATATACTTTTTATCTGGAGTTATGTGGTGCCTGTCCAGACTTGATTGGTTTCCGTTTGTTTTCTGTTTATTTGCCTGATTTGGCAATGCACTCACACAGACTCTTTCCGTTGTGGGATGGTGGAGGAGGGATCTCATCAGGATTTAAAACAGCTTCAAACTGACCCTCTCTCTCCCACGTAGCCCTCCTCTCTTCCATGGAAAACACATGTACCTATTTTTATCCATACAAACTTTGAAAATGAAATTCAATTTCAACACAACGCTAACTTTCCTTTGCTCTGGAAAACCTATTGTTTATCCTCTGGATATACCAACAGAAATCAGATACCATCCCTTTCTGCTAGGCTCACTGTTGGCAACACATAACAAGCTCTTCAAGGTGCCTGTGGAAGTCCCTATCACTATAGTTAAGCTGAGGAGCCAACAAACCCACCACTTTTTCTTGGGTGAAGGGTGTGTGTGTATGTGTGTGTGTGTGTGTGTGTGTGTGTAAAGATGATACCAAAACAGCTTCTTCCAGGCAAATCTTCCACACAACGTCCTCTACTTTTTTCAACTTTCTTTACCATTTGTATCATTACAGTGTGTTCAAGAGACTTTTGGCCACTTTCTTTTTAAATTCTGCATATAATCTAGCATGTACTTTGGAAGATAGAACTGTTAGATCCTGGTACTTGAAACAAAATTTGCATTTTAGCCAGTTATTACACTATAGATATGCCATTTATTGCACTCTAGCTGTAGAGAATATCCTGTGGTTTTCCCAACATACTATCAAAGCTGTTTTTATATCCTGAATTCAAACAAAGAAAAACGTATACACACACACACGTGCACACACACACACAAACGTGTATTGATAGATATCACACATGACATATTCATTAGATTTAAAATTAGAAAACACAGACAATTTTACAATAAAAGATGAAATCAGATACTTCTATAATCCATCTTCCAGGAAAATCTGCTCTGAATATTTTATTTTGCTTTATTTACAGTAATAGACTCCCTTTCACTGCCCTTAACTATCTGAGTTCTCTGCCCCCCCTTCCTTACTTTATACATGGTGGTCTAATTTCTTATCAGCAAATATCACCCTTTATTTTAATTTTAATGGCAGCATGTGTTCTATGTTATTAGTATATTAATTTTCCCTTCACTCATCCTCCACCATTAATATTTGGGTGGGGTTTGTGTTTCTATATTAAACTACACCACTATGAACAAATCGTATGTGTACATTTATATTGATATATTTATTTTCAGCAACCACAATAATCCTGCCTCTTTTGGCATGCATTTGCATTTTAATAGGTATTAAGCCTTAAGCCAAAGGCACACATTTCTAAAATAGAAATTCAAGTATCAGTTAGTGGAAAAGGAATATATTTGGGGGACATAATATTCCTTTCTGTTCCTCAAGAAATCTTAGTAATGAGACAATTGCCTGCAACTGCCTACTCATAAATCTGATTCAAATTATATGTGTTATTTATGTGATAAGCCCCCTTAATTATTAATATTTTGGCAAACAATCTAAAACCAAGGCTCTTTCTAAAAATATCCATTTGCAGTGATCCACAGCAATTCTAAATGCTTATGTAAAATTCACTTAAATTTCTCACGTCTGCTAAATTAGGTTAGCAATCTTACCTAGCAGTCTCTCCCTGCATTACATTGATTCATTCTCCTGGATTATTTTAAAAATTGTTATCTGCCAGAGGATTATGGAATAAACTAGTAAAAACGAGGAAAAAATGGAGGTGATGCACTGTATGTATGTTTTTCAACGTCTGCACAAGCTTAAAGAAAGTGTGTAGGTTCTTTTAAATTACATATATCAGGTGTTTTATCATGTTATCCCTTCTACTTCTGAAGATATTCTGCACATTTTAAAGTAATACTATGATAATGCAGAACTCAAGTGCTTTTGTTTTTCTGGAAATGCACATTACAGTAAGTGATTTGCATAAGAAATGATTTGCATTCTAAATGTAGATGATTTAAGGAAAGTGGCTGCACTAAGAACCTCAAGCTAGAATTCTACTCTTATCCCTTAGTTACCTTCACATTTGGCAATATACTATAGATTATACCTGCTTTAAGACTTAAAATGTAAACTTTTAGAAAGTAATGTTCTAGACTGTTCAATAAAATGCACAAAATTATAAAATGCATTTTATTGTCAAAGGTTGAGAATTTTAAAATCAGAGTTAAACATTTTAAAGGTAACCTGTTTAAAATTGATTAAAATTGCATTTTTCCCTTGAGTAAGATTGCTTCTGTAAGCGGTTAGTTTAAAACAATGTAAATAAATAAAACAAACCAACAGCAACAGTGAATAAAACTTAAATTTCAACGATTTCTGTCATTTGCAAAAGATGATATCTCTCCAGTGACATGTGCAGAGAAAACAAAATTCAGGTCATGGCAACTTTGAAAAATTATTAATTGCATAGCATTTAGAGAAGCAGTATTTTACTTAATATTTGGTATAACTAAAAGGAACTCCTTGGCATAAACCTTTTAAATTATTGGAGAGAAAAAAATAGTGATTCTGTGCCTTTAATTTCCCTTTCTGAGCGAGGGAAGGCTGCACACCACTGACAGGCTCACTTGTTCCCGTCTTTAATGTGCAATCTGTTTTCTCCAGCGGAGGGCACTCAGTGTATCACAAACTCAAGCATTAGCACCAACAAGCTCTGAGCATCATCAGTCTCTGGAAAGCCTTCTGAATTAGACAAGGGCTGCCTCTCAGCACAGCTACAAAACACTTTAAACCTGACCAGCTAAATGGATAAACCTAGCCTGCATAGCTTTTAAACTGGGGTCTCATACAGCACAGGAGGCCTACTTGCTTCAAGAACTGAAAATCCAGAGGATGAATTGCTTTATCTGGGAATGGCAAAAGCCAGCACAATAAGGAATGCCAGGTATTCTGAAGATTTTCTTTTTTTCCTCTCTTTTTACGGAGAAGTTGGTTACCTCCGAGATGGGCTGTAGCTCTTTTGCACAGATTGCCAATTACTGCTGATGGGTCTCTGGTGAATTACACAATGGTCCTCAGAGCCTAGAGTCCCTCCCCCCTCCCTATCCCCCCAACGGCTTCCTTTTCCCTGCCCCCCTCACCATCCCACCCTGTGCTGATTTTTATATATATATATGTATATATATATATGTATTTTTTTTTTTTTTTTTTTTTTTGCCTGTCCTCTCGGGGAAGTTTGTATGGGGCTACTAGCTCACATGCGGGATCAGAATGGTGTGAATGACAGCCGCACTGTGTCATGAAGGTGGTGGTGGTTTCCGCACAAGAGACCAAATAAGAAGAAAGCTGAGAGAGGGGGGAAACGTTTTTGGATGACAAAGGATGGGTAAGTGAACTTTTGTTGTTTTCTTCTGAGCAAAGCTGATCCTCTTGGCTTCCTATCCTCAGTCGTGGCATTAGCAGATAAAAGACGGGGAAACAGGCAAAGAGCAGCAGCCTTTGAGTTTGCCAGTTGATTCACTATACTTGCTATTATATTTTTAGATCATTTTCCTTTTTGCAGTGTTTTTTTTTTTTAATCTGTAAATGCACAACACGAACTTAAACAGACTCTAGAGAAATATCTTTAAGACTGTCTCTGCTGTCTGCGTATCCACAGCTTGGGAATTGAGCATGAGATAAATATTGTGTTTGCTTCTATTTCTTGATAATATTAACGAGGCTTATGTTTCTGGTAGCTGTCACGATGACTATTAACACTTTGCTGCGTGTGTGTAGGGGTGGGGTCCTTACTTTATCAGAGGTTGCACAAGGGCTTGTTTTATCTTTGAAGCTGGATTCTGAACACAGCTTCCGAATTTCCAGCAGTCATTTGCCAGTCTTATTTTTTCAAGTGTGACTGGCTTTTTCCCCCCCTTTCTCCTGTCTGGAAGAGCTGGAATGTATTTCAATGAGTCTGTAGCTGGCAAGAGGACAGACAGCAAGATCGGGTTTTAAATTTAAAAAAAAAAAAAAAAAAACCTTAACTGTTTGAGAAGAAGGATGGGTTTTAGATCAGGAATTTGGTTGATTGCCTCTTGGTTAAAATTTTAAAAATTTAAGGAAAAAAAAAAGAAACTGCAACACATGGTAGTTGTTTCTTTTTTTTCTCTCCATTAAGAAATAATAAATCTACTGTTGACAGAGGAAAGAAGTCCCTTAACATGCAATGACTTGGAAATGCAGTGTAAGTGCCAATAGATTGTAACTTTGCAGGCTTTCTGAAGTTAATTGAGGTTGGGGAGAAAAAAGTCAGTGAGAAATAAGCAGAGATCAGGGTGATGTGGAGAAAAATAGTAGTTGGCTGCTTCTTTCCTTGTTTATCCTTCGAATTGCAAAAGCAACTCTGTTTAAAATAATGACAAAGTAATACTACACAATATTTTTTGCTTTTTAGGCAAATATTTAATAAGAATTTTGACAGTCTTAACTTTGGAGTGTTCTCCGTTATGAGTATTTAGATATCTTAGCTCCTGTATCATTGGGCAGGGAGCCACAGTATGCAATAATCTATGCTTATTAACAACTTGAGAGCACCTCGTACTGGTATTTGTCTTCATCCAATGCTTCATTGGCTGCCTATACTACTCTCAATGCTGTTTTTCCAGAGCTCACACATTGCGCTCCTATTATACAATAAGTACACGATTCAGGCAGGGCAAACTTGGGTTACCTTGACAGCTTATTGAAGCTCTTTTGCCAAATCACAGCCTGTTTGCTCAACTAGGAAAGACGTACAGGCACCAGGTTTACTGTGTCACATTTTTGACCTTACCAGAGTACATCGTACACTTCCTTTTGGTACTGTCGTTCAAAACAGTGGCTAGCCAAATATTATTGTTATTAAAATGTCAGCACTCAGTGGTGAGAAAGGCTCTGTGCTTTTCAATGTTGAAATAAGTAGGAACTCCTGAAACTCAAAAAGGCTTTTCTTAGTTCTATGGGACTGTGGTGATTTGAAGATCAAGGAAGAAAAAGTGAAACCTAAGCAGCAAACATGCAACACTGAAGAAAATAATGCTCAAAATGTTAATGCATTTTCCTTAAATCAACTGTCCCATTCCTACAGTAGAGGAAATGCCTCTGTTATTGGTAAACCGGCGGTGATTTATTTTAATAGCTTCACAATGTGCATCTGTCTTTTTTTTTAATATCGTAGGTTTCCATTTAATTACGCAGCTGAAAGGCATGAGTGTGGTGCTGGTGCTACTTCCTACACTGCTGCTTGTTATGCTCACGGGGGCTCAGAGAGCTTGCCCAAAGAACTGCAGATGTGATGGCAAAATTGTGTACTGTGAGTCTCATGCTTTCGCAGATATCCCTGAGAACATTTCTGGAGGGTCACAAGGCTTATCATTAAGGTTCAACAGCATTCAGAAGCTCAAATCCAATCAGTTTGCCGGCCTTAACCAGCTTATATGGCTTTATCTTGACCATAATTACATTAGCTCAGTGGATGAAGATGCATTTCAAGGGATCCGTAGACTGAAAGAATTAATTCTAAGCTCCAACAAAATTACTTATCTGCACAATAAAACATTTCACCCAGTTCCCAATCTCCGCAATCTGGACCTCTCCTACAATAAGCTTCAGACATTGCAATCTGAACAATTTAAAGGCCTTCGGAAACTCATCATTTTGCACTTGAGATCTAACTCACTAAAGACTGTACCCATAAGAGTTTTTCAAGACTGTCGGAATCTTGATTTTTTGGATTTGGGTTACAATCGTCTTCGCAGCTTGTCCCGAAATGCATTTGCTGGCCTCTTGAAGTTAAAGGAGCTCCACTTGGAGCACAACCAGTTTTCCAAGATCAACTTTGCTCATTTTCCACGTCTCTTCAACCTCCGCTCAATTTACTTACAATGGAACAGGATTCGCTCCATTAGCCAAGGTTTGACATGGACTTGGAGTTCCTTACACAACTTGGATTTATCAGGGAATGACATCCAAGGAATTGAGCCGGGCACATTTAAATGCCTCCCCAATTTACAAAAATTGAATTTGGATTCCAACAAGCTCACCAACATCTCACAGGAAACTGTCAATGCGTGGATATCATTAATATCCATCACCTTGTCTGGAAATATGTGGGAATGCAGTCGGAGCATTTGTCCTTTATTTTATTGGCTTAAGAATTTCAAAGGAAATAAGGAAAGCACCATGATATGTGCAGGACCTAAGCACATCCAGGGTGAAAAGGTTAGTGATGCAGTGGAAACATATAATATCTGTTCTGAAGTCCAGGTGGTCAACACAGAAAGATCACACCTGGTGCCCCAAACTCCCCAGAAACCTCTGATTATCCCTAAACCTACCATCTTCAAACCTGACGTCACCCAATCCACCTTTGAAACACCAAGCCCTTCCCCAGGGTTTCAGATTCCTGGCGCAGAGCAAGAGTATGAGCATGTTTCATTTCACAAAATTATTGCAGGGAGTGTGGCTCTCTTTCTGTCAGTGGCCATGATCCTCTTGGTGATCTATGTGTCTTGGAAACGCTACCCAGCCAGCATGAAACAACTCCAGCAACACTCTCTTATGAAGAGGCGGCGGAAAAAGGCCAGAGAATCTGAAAGACAAATGAATTCCCCTTTACAGGAGTATTATGTGGACTACAAGCCTACAAACTCTGAGACCATGGATATATCGGTTAATGGATCTGGGCCCTGCACATATACCATCTCTGGCTCCAGGGAATGTGAGGTATGAACCATGATCCTCCTAAAAGCATTTCTACTGCGGGGAAGGAGAGGTAAATGTTTGAAGCCCTAGAGGTGTCTCTAATCACTAGAAAGATTAATGACCCTTTTGCTTTTGGGTTTTGCTCAGTATGAAAGGTTACTTAATTAAATTACAACCACCAGGAAATTGACTGCTTTTTTTTTTTTTTTTTTAATGGTTGAAACTTGAAGGAAGTTCATTCAAGGATAAGTTGGAATAAAGCACTATGTTAAAACATCTGCTTTTTAACAATTTGTATACAGGGGTTGGACTTAAAAACACACATACAAACAAAACTCTTTTCGTTCTGAAATTTCTGTCTGGTTCTTGGTGTTTGACTTTTGTAATGGAGTAAAGAAGAGGGGCCAGCTTAATTTAAAAATAAAGTGAGTTTACCAAAATTCCAGAAGGTAATGAAGATTTAAACCAAAGAGCAATTTTCCCAAGGGTTGATTTTGTTGTAAATTTTTAGTTTGAATGAAAGCATGCAACAGGGATCTTACACCCGTGTTACTTGCCATTTAGTTATTATACCAGCATAGAGAATGTCAGAGGCCTACTGTGTAATTGTATCAGATTCCTAAGGTGTCTTTTATTTTTTTTTCCTTCTTTCCTACTTTCTTTCACTCCTTCCTTTCCTTCCTTTTTCTTCCTTTACTTTTTGTTTTGTTTTGTTTTGTTTTGTTTTTTAATTACTGGGTTATAGATCTGATTTAAAAGGTTTTTATGCACTGGCTATTTGTGTTTAATCAGAATGAAACTTCAATTCCATGCTTTGGCTTTGTCCCTGGTAACTAAAATCAGGTCACAATTTTGTGGATGATTTAGCAATGACAAAATGGCAGTCATAGCAAGGACTGTTTGTCAGTATTGCTGTCATCCCCAAAAGAAATGATATGTATTCTTGTTAATCTTATTCAGAAGTAAGTGATACAAATATTCATAAATAAAAGGAGAGAGGTTTGAGTTCTGGGTATTCTCCCTTTCTGTAACAGCCTCAAATAAAGGCGTACCTTCCATGTTATATTATTTTTGTTTTTATAAGAATAAATTTGGACCCGGTTTCTGATTATTTAATTTTAAAGATCACTTACAGGAACGTGTTAATGAGTAGACACATAGTCACAAATTTCAAACTTGTCAATAAATAATACAGGATGTAGATTGTTCTTTTCTTGGTAAAGTTGATCCTTATGTGCAAAGACTGACTACCAAGGCCTTGTTGCTGGAAGAAACTAGTGAAGAGAGGTTAAAGTCTGGGAATATAATGTTTTAGTATCTGATTTTAGATGATTACTCTTTCAAAAGACAGTTTTAATGAGTATTTAAAGATGTTGCCCTTTCTAATGCTAGTTAACAGTTGGAAAATATAATTTGCTCTTTGATAGTGTATACTCCAATTTCTCCATAGTCCTAACTGCAAATGCTAATGAAAATGTTTTCAGACAAAGCACTGAATTTGAAATAATCTCTAACTCAGTACAATTTGGACTATTGAACTGTTCTTCAAAGAGTTCATTTTCGCCTTTTTTTGTGTATCATTGAAAATAAGAGAAGTAATCCCAGATAGTAAATTCCTAAAAGGAAACTGTATAAGCAATTGCCCTTAAAAATTAAAGAGAATAAAAGATTTTCTATAAAAGTCTAACAAGGCTTGATGTTTTTATTGCAGGCCCACAATTATACAATATACTTGAATATTAGTAACACAAGTTCATCATATTTTATTCTGGGTTCTCCTTATATTTTGTGATCCTCTTAAAGGCTGGTAACATAAAAAGTAAAGAAAAATCTAGATGCATTAATTCATTTTCTCTTGACGTTTGGAGTAGAATGATGATTTTTATTTTTAAGAATCACCAAGAAGAAGGAAACATTCTTAAAGAACCAGGACTTGAGAGCCAGGGTTCTAAAACTTTTCCAGAGATCTTAAGTTTCACAGATTATTGCATCAAAAACCCTAGGCATTACCATGATAGAAACAAATTTAAAAGATGGTTCATTTAATTAAAACGTGTATTTAAAACCACATTTTGATATTGTATGTGTTATATAGATTGACATTTAATGTCATGAAATTGCACTAGTATTGTTGGAAATGAATCTGTTGTTAAGGCATTAAATAATGAAGAATGTAATTAAATATTGTAATAATTCTGTTGAGTCAAAATGGAATCCTTACTGAAGTAGCTCAAACTTTCTGTGGCCTAAAACATGGAAATTAGAAGGCTATACATTTAAGATCATGTGTCCATTTAGGATGAGGAGGGGGGGGGTGCTCTAAAACTACATTTAAATGAATTTCAACTTGTTTTAAAACAAAAACATACAAAAACAAACATTGCAGGGGTCACCCCATTTTTTGGCAGAATGTTTGCTGTATTACAGTTATAGGTAGATATAAACAATGAGGAAAAGCAAACTCTTAGAAATTGTTATACAGAAAGCCCTAATTACTTCCTACTTCTTTGTCACTCAGAGTAAATTTTCTCCTGTTGAGAAATATTCCTTTGGACAAAATTTCTCTACAAAATAGAGTCAAGAGAGGGCAGTGATTTGCCTAAGTTTACAATGTTTTTGGAATAGTAGAAGTATGCTGAATTTTAACCTGGCATTGTTTCATAAGTCTCATACATCACTAGTTTAGCAGAGAATCATTAATATATTTATAAGACATTTTTGTGAGGTAGGTTTTTTTAAAAAAATATTCAAAACACCAAACTCTACCCAATAAAGCCATAAATATTTAATTGGGAAACTTAGCACCAAATGCTAATTTTCTAAGATAGTGCCTTGAAGAAATAAAAATTGCATTAAATTTAAAATTCTGCTTTCCACCTAACTTTATATTCAGTTACCATTACCTAAATATGGTTACAAGATCCATTTTGTTTGTTTTTTTTTTTTTTTGAGAGGATTTTTAAAAATTGAGATTATTGATTAGATTGGTGTTTGTGAACTTCCATACAAATATAGCATGTAATTTTCAAATTAAATAATTTTGTCTCTATGTTTTGCAACTTTTAATTCTGAAAAGTCCATGTGCACATACCATACTGATAAAATGCAGGATAATATTTTAATAACTTGGGCAGTAAAAATTGTTCATATCTATAAAAGAGAAACAGAGTAGATAGTTATGAGTAATTAATATGATATATAGCACAAGTATAAGGGATACATACATCTCAATCATCATACTTTGAGTAGAACAGTGTGCTTGGTTGAACTGAATCATTCACTTTGTTCTCAATATGTACTCAGAAAAGAGAATTTAAAGCCAAAATGATATAGCTTTTCCTAAAACTGTAAGGTGTTACTATAAATAGACAAAATGCAAATATTTACTTTTAAAAATAGCTTGTGTAGCTTGGCATAATGTTATCTCATTAAAAAATATGATCAGGGCTATAAAGTTGCTTCATTCTGCATATCAAATTTTTCCTTCGAAATTGTAAAGAACAAAGTTTTGAATTTCTAGTTCTTCTAGAATTTGTTTCATCAACTAAAAATAACAAGGGCCTTTATATTAGACAATGTGAATACAGGACAAGAAAGAACATTTGTAGTGTGGTTTGTACATTTAAAAAAATTAAATTGGTAAAAACTTAAAATGAATGAATGTAGTCTCTAAAGAGACTCTCCATCCAAAGTGTTTCAATAGTTAAGTAATTGAAATATAAAGTTTAATGATCCCATAGTGCTAACAGTGCTGCTATTAGGAAAATAGCAGTAAAGGTGACATTATAGGTGTATATTTTCCAAATATTTAATATTTTCGTTACTTTCTTCAAAATTGAGCAAAATTAAAAAAAATTACTGGTTTTCAGTTGGGGTTATATAATTTCTTTCACTGTTATGCAGAGGGTGGTATAAACCATTTCTAACAATTTATATTTATTGACTATGTTAGGTCAGGTTCAAACAATTAGCATAGAGTAGACCATTAACAACTTCTCACATTTTAGATATTTGATATTTTGCAGTGTGCTAAGTGAATTTCCAAGGACTACTAAGCAAAATGTATGTACAAAGACGATTCTAAGGAAAGCAGACCCAGTTACCTTGAGTTTAATTAACAGTTTATCAACATAAAGCTATAGAAAACAAACTATTTAGGTGGCTGACTACAACTGTGTCATGATACAATGTTATAATTGAAACTCTATTTGTATATTAAATAGAATGTGTGTGTGTTTGTATATGAGTTTATCCAGGTATGTATGTCTGTATATATGTGTGTGTGTGTGTGTGTGTGTGTGTGTGTGTGTGTGTATTGAGAGACAGAATATAAACATTTTTCCATCAGAATTAATGTCCATCAAAATTAATTAAATTTTGTTACTACAATTTAAATTATTAGTAACAAAAATTTGAGGTCAAAATTACCAAGATTTGTTTTAGTTAGGAATATGGTCCTTAAGGTAAATGTATTACCATATCTAAAAATTTTAAGTGTCGTCAGGCGCGGTGGCTCATGCCTGTAATCCCAGTACTTTGGGAGGCCAAGGAGGGTGGATTACTTGAGGTCAAGAGTTTGAGACCAGTTTGGCTAACATGGTGAAAACCTGTCTCTACTGAAAATAATAAAAATTAGCTGGTCATGGTGGTGCATACCTACAATCTCAGTTACTAGGGAGGTTGAGGCAAGAGAATCGCTTGAACCCAGGAGGTGGAGGATGCAGTGCAAGATCATACTACTGCACTGCTGCCTGGGCGACAGAGAAAGACTCCATCTCAAAATAAATAAATAAAATATAAATTATAAGTGTCTTACATCTATGTAGTCTAAAATTCTTTTTTAAAAAACAAAATTTAACATATAGTCAAGTCTGTATTTATACTACATATTGTCATTTTTTGTGTTACTTTAGACTTGTCACTTCATTTCTCTGTGACGCGTCACTCAAACGAGTGACTCAGCTGGCACAGTGTTTCCCAACACAAAGCAATTCCTAGATTAGCATAAAATTTGTAAAATCTCAATGGTCATTCTTAGAACTAAAAATGCAGGATGAGCTATGGAGAAAAAGACTGAGCTACTTACATTCATTGGTCAATGAGAAAAGAAAGAGCTTCTTCAGTTACTAAAAACTGGGGTGCCCAGGTAAGCAGCCACACAATTTCTTTACGCTTGAGGGGAAAATATGTACCCCACACATACAAACATGTGAGCACATGAGTGCACGCTCCCACACACATATATGTCTTTGAAATTCTGCTAAGTAACTAGATGTTTTGAAAGCACTTAAAACTATGTCCGCTTTTTAAAAAAATCGATTGTCTGAATTAGGTCCAATTAAAATCTATTTGTGAATAGAGTTTTCATTAGAATTCACAAATGGTAGTGATGAAGAGTGACAGCTGCCAAAAAAAGACCGACATAGCTAATTTAGGAAAGATTTTAAACTGACAATAAATGACCCTTTTTTTTTTTTCCTAGAATTAGTTGGTATTAACATCTCACCGACAAGGTTTTAATAAATGATTGCTCTCTAAGACTCTAAGCTGAGAAGTCTACGGTCTTAAGAATGTGTAGCTTTTGACACACCCCAATAATATCCACAGGATGCCAGAATTTCCTTCATGAGACCTTTCTGTGTTTATAAAATGTAATCATCCCTAGTTCTTCTCAGGAATTGCATTTAGAGATAGTTTTATGCTTTAGGAGTTGCTCAGTAATATTTTCACTGGGGACTTGGTGACTCATCTGAATTTTCATGTCTCTAGAGTTTCATGATTCACTAAATCAAAGCGAAGCAGAAGCAACCTGTATATCACTAGACACTGAGAGTTTTGAAAAACTAGTATGTCTTTTGATCAGTGAAAAGCATGAAGTGATATTGAATATGTTTTAAAAATTAAAATTGCTTTTTATAGTACCAGAAGAACCATCATTCACTGAGTCAGTTTAATAAAATCTCAATATTCATGAAAGGAAAAAGAAATTACAGGACTATTTTTCTCATGCACTCCATAAGCCATTAAAATTGTAACTGTAAGGTAGGAAAGGTTGAGAAAAAAAAGCACAGTATTTCCTAAGGTATCAAAACAATTGGTTTTTTAAATAAACATCTGCTAGAAGCTGCTAGATAAGTTCAAAGACTATGTATTTAAACTCCTGCTAAAGAGTTTAAAAATAATGCTTTCACTGCCAAGAGAAATTAAAGTCTAAACAAACATAACCACGGAAAATTAGTCCTTTACAAGGGAGGCCAGGTAATATGGTACACCTATAGTCCCAGTTACTTGTGAGGCTAAGGTAGTAAGATTGCTTAAGGCCAAAAGTTCTAGGTTGTCCTGAGCAGTGTTTGAGCCTGTGAATAGCCTCTGTGCTCCAACCTGGGCAAAACTTAGGGGCTGTCTCTAAAACTTACAAATAATGAAAGGTAAGACCTTAAATTTACTTACATAAAGTTTGTAAACTTAAGTTTGGGGAATGAAATGATAGCAAAGTCATTTGATTTAATGTCATAAAGTTTGACCTTAAGTCAAATCGATACATTATAATACTGCAAACATAAGTTTGGGGAATGAAATGACAGCAAAGCTGATACATATTAATAAAATATTTAAAAATGGTGAAAATGTAAGAAATTCAGAAAAAAATATGAGGAAGCATGATTAAAAGGAAAACCCTGAACACAAACTTTAAACTATTAGTATATTTTATTTCCATATACAACAATAATAATAAATGCCATAACCTTATGTATTTGCTTAAAATAAGTTAGCAAACTTGCTTAAAATAAGTTAGCAAATGTGCTTAAAATAAATGCATATGAGCAAATATATAACTCAATAAGGTTATGGCATTTAGCATTATTGTTTGTACATGGAAATAAAATATACTAATATTTTAATGGTAATGAATTAAAATATAAATATCAAAGTAACTTTGAAATATTTCATTTAAACAGCTATATACAATTAAACACTCATGTATCTTCTATAAATATTTCTAAAATACTAACATGTATATTGAATACAGATGGTATTGCTTTTGAATACAGACAGATAATTGCTTTTTAATAAACACAGTTCTGTACTAACTTATCCAGTTTATATGCATTGTGTCAAAATTAAATATTTGTGGAAGATACATAAAAAGGAATTTAATGACAGAAATTTTTTATTTCTTCTCTCATTGCCTCAATTTGGTATGACTGTTTTCCAGATTTGGGGATGTCCACATACCATAACTTGTAAGGTATGTTGTCTTCTTTACCTAGTTTTTCATCTCTTTGTTTACTGAATGCAGACCTCAGAGAAAAGTGGAAAAATGCAATCATTACATCTAGCAAGAATAATCACTTTTTCCATTTTTTTTTTTAAACACAAGTTCTTCTAGCGGAAGTAATTAAGGTATAGTAAACATTTTGACTGCAGGTTTTAAAATACAATGGTCAGGTGTAGGGTAACTATAATGTCAAAACTTATGACACATAATTTTTACTTTTACCTACATTTTAATGGGTCAGGCCTTCAAATATCATTGATTTAAAACCAAAAAACGAATAAATTTTTAACAAACAGACAAACTAAGATAAACATGGATGAGTTGTTTAAGAGAATTCACTATATTTTTAGGATCTAAATAAGCAATATATGCTTCAAAATAGGAATATATAGAGTTATGATTTGATTCTATTTGGGCTAAATTTTTAAACTTAAAGCAAAATTACATAGACACTAATTTTGGAGTAGCAAAAAATATAGAAAAAAAATGCCTGCAAATGTTCTTTTATTTTGGAAGGACAGTGCTACTTAATTCGTATTCACTGTATATTTTTCACTTTCAAAGTATAACAATTGTTGTTTAGTTGCCTTCTCTTAAAATAAAATGTCATTAGGTAAAGCCTTGAAATTGTGATGATTTTATTGAGACAAATAGAAACAGTCTTTGGGTATAAATTCTAAATTTGCATTTCAATTCTTCCCTCCTTCCTCAAGCCACATTAACTGAAACATACATTCTTTCACTTGCTCTTGAAGATCTAAATATTTGAGGTGTTAAATTATTAAAAGTTGATTCCTTATTTCCTTTCACTGACTCATATTAAGAAATGACACCTTAAAAATATGTTTGTTTGTTTCATCATAAATTTCATCATGATGCATTCATTTCACTATTAAGTGCTTTGATATTTACAGTCATAAATTGATACCACTCTTGTCAGTTGTTCCTAATAAGACTTAAAGAAACAATGGAAATACACATTAATTAGGTTTGAGTCTTTTTTAGTATGGTCACCATAGATGAAAAAATGATATTTTCTTCTCTGTTTATAGTTCTGTAAAAGTAATAGCAGAGAGGTCAGCCTTGAAGTACTTTAGGTTGATGGTCAAACCACAACATGGACAAATATTGCCTTGGTCCAGTGGTTAGATCAAGGGGTGAAAAAGAGGTCTTAGATTTGAAGTGGACTCACTTTACTTCTTTAATATTGGACAAGTAAATATATATCTGACCTTTCTGTGATATAATTTTTTCATCTATTGAACTAGGATAATAACTTTTCAAGTAACTTGTTGAAATGACTAATGAGGTACTATTCAAAAACCACTCTGAACTCCACCATAAAAAGCTTCAGTGTAAATATGAATGATTATTAACCATAAGCCCTACTGTTTACTGAAAAATGCAAAATATAATGTAGCTGTATTATTTTCATTGTTATTATTAGTTACAATGCTGGTTATAATACTCCCTGATGTAGAAACAAGTGTTATGGTTACATTTTTACTAAAGTGAATAATAAACATGACCTTTCTGTCCCTTGTCTGAGCTATAATTTAGTTTGGGTACCAGAGCTGGCAATATTTAATAATACCTCAGGATTTGTAAAATACTCCCTTGATGGAACATTTTATTCACCTTGCAAAGAAAGCAGCATTTATAATTATTTTGTTGTTACTATGTCTAAAGAAGAAAGGAGTTAGAGAAACAACTTATAAATTCCCGATCTTATCAGATATCATACTTCAGTTCATTTTAACAAGCAGAACAGTTTGTTTGTTTGTTTGTTGGCTTTTGTTTTGTTTTTTGTTTTATTTTGATACAGAGTCTCACTCTGTCGCCCAGGCTGGAGTGCAATTGTGCCATCTCAGCTCACTGCAACCTCCACCTCCTGGGTTCAAGCGATTCTCCTGCCTCAGCCTCCTGAGTAGCTGGGATTCCAGGCATGTGCTACCATGCCTGGCTAGTTTTTGTATTTTTAGTAGAGACAGGGTTTCACCATGTTGGCCAGGCTGGTCTTGAACTCCTGACCTCAGGCGATCTGCCCTACCTGGCCTCCCAAAGTGCTGG
Source organism: Macaca thibetana thibetana (assembly GCF_024542745.1). Taxonomy (NCBI): domain Eukaryota; kingdom Metazoa; phylum Chordata; class Mammalia; order Primates; family Cercopithecidae; genus Macaca; species Macaca thibetana. The sequence continues at coordinate 29,429,171 of NC_065590.1, forward strand.
GAGTACAGGTGTGAGCCACTGTGGCCGGCCTTGGAAACAGTTTTTTCATTCCCCAGGTGTTTATGCATCACACATGACAAGTGGGAGTTTTCAGCAATACATTAGATATTCCTTTTGAATTCAGAAGTTATTAGTAAGTGATTTAAAGAATAATTGATATGGCTCTAGGGCATATATATGTGTGTTATATATAATTTAATAATTTGTACATAAGTATTTATATTGGTTAAGTATAAGCTCTTATATTTGTAGAAATATGTATTGCATCATTCTTATTATTGTCCCCATAGTGAAATATATTTTAAACTGAATCACATTTCTTTCTAAGTTTTTCAATGGAATATTTCTCATGATACGATTGATTGTGTGCTATGAAGTAAGAGAGGGCACCACTGACAAAAAAAAAAAAAAAAAAAAAAAAAAAAAAAAAAAAAAAAAAAAAAAAAAACCAAAAAACAAACAAACAAAAACCCATAAAGACAAAATAGTAATGTTACATTTGCTTGAGGAGACAAATGATTTTCTTTGTGATTGGTAAAGCATAATTATTCCAATAAGGGGATTCTGCCAGTGGTTGATATATCTATTTTGATTATGTACTATGGAACTAGGGAAATAACATGGTTTGGGTTCTCCCTGTGAGATGGATCAGAGTTAAAATTGCATTAATCAGTTGTCCTCCATGAGCCCTTACTCTGACTGGAGGATAACAAGGATGTTTTGGATCTCCAAGAAATTAGTGTCACTTCAGGGTTTGTGTGGAGTAATCCCCAAAAAGTCTGATTACTTCACATTCCCCAGTACACAGTCACCTTAGAAAATAATTATAGATCTCGCTGGAGAAGGCTGGGGGAAAGTTTAACAGCATACATTTTTCATAGTATAGCAGGGTCTTTCCTCAAGGGGACCTGTCTGCCTTTTCATTCAGTGGATTCTGGGTCTGTAAACTGACTCAAGTCTGGGAATTGATTATGGGATCATGACTCTTTTGGTGATTCAAATTAGACTTCCGTTCACTTGAGCTAGAACTCTTCCACTTATGCAGATCAAGTACGAATTCAATGAATTTCTATGTACTTCTCTTCTAGGGACACCATGATCCACTAGTCAGCATCATAGATCTTTTTTGAGTCAGGGTATTCTGATCACTGCTTTGACTCATCATGGTAACCATGCTCACCTTGTCTTTGGTGATTAAGTTCTGACACCAGGTCCATGCCACTCTGGAATTCCATTTTGTTCATTGCACTTAGGGATTCCAATTTGATAGTAGCTGTTTGCTCTGTAACTTCTGAACCACAGAGAACAAATATTCTCAACCACTTTTTCCTCTCTCACATTTGGGACATGGCGTGTAGTGTTCTAATTAGAATTTCTTTTCTTTTATCTTTTTTTTTAATTTCTGAGAAGTGTTGCTTAGATGTCAATCTTGAAACTTGAGAGGTAAGGGAATTTAAAATTTAAATATAAATTTTTAACTTTTGCAAATCATAATCTCTTTGGTTCTCTGACAACTCACAGTGTGGCTTTTCCCAAATGACTGGAGGATAAGAGATGACTTAAAATAATGTGTTCCTCCTTTACCTTTGGTATAACGTCTTCCTTTGGAATGTGTATATGATTCTCCAACAAAACATGAAGATTGACAAGGAATCCTTGGGCTAGAAAGAAGATAGCATTCATTCTCTTTCTCACTGAGTTTTTTTTTACTAAAAAATTATTGAAACAGATTATATAATTAATTATATAAGCAAATATATGATTTTATCCTACAATGTTTGACTATTTCTACTCTAATTATACTAAACAATTAGAAAGATACAAGTTATTCTGAGATATGAACAAGTATAATTTTGTGGATTAACATGATACATTTTAATTTCCATTATTTTCTAGTTATAAAGTAAATGAATGCTTTTTAAGAAAATATTGAAAACATAAAGTTATTTATAAAAATAATCAAAATAATTATCAACAAGTCCCACTATGCAGAGGTAATACTTTAAAAATTCTGGCACATAAATTCTATCATATGCACAGGTACGTGACTGTGGCTATTAGAGAAAATTAATTTCATATTAGAAACTGTATGTATATGATTGCCTCGTATTACTTTAAAGTTCACACTTTATTATGAATAGGAATGCTTTTAAAAACATAATTTTTGAAAGTATATTCCTAAGATGTGTCATTTTTTTACTTATGCCTCCCTTTTTTGTTGAACATTTGCGATGGTTCATTTCACTGTCACAAAAATGTCTTAAATTACCTCATCATATTGATAGATTCCTACAAAAGAAAATACAAGGCCAGAAAGAATAAAAAATGTAATCTACTTAACACATTGCCAAAATTACTCTCTCAAAAACGTAACTTTTTATATTTTTTATCTTACCACATGCATTGTGTAGGAGTTCCTATTTTTCCACGTATACCCCTAACATTATTTATTATCTCCTTTTTTAACAATTTGACAGGTTATTTTTTAGCATGTAATGTTTACATGTTTGACGTTAGTGTAGTAGAACCTTTTTTTTCGCATTTTGTGTTACTGGATTTCTTTTTTTGAAATGTGGAATATAAACAGTCTCTGAGGTCAACAATAATAACGTTATTCATTATGTTTTCTTACATTGCTTTTACTTTAAAAATGTCTTTCTCATCCTGTGTATGCTAAATATTTACTATATTTTAATAATTTCCTCTATAGGTTTATTTTTACGTTTAATTCTTAACCTATCTGAAACATACTTTAGCGTATCCATGTAAAATAGAGAACTAGTTTTTTTCCTGTTAAAACATTATAAATCTCTCTGTATATATTACTTAATAATAATGTAAAATTTTAATATATCCAGGTCATTTTTTTGCTTTCTATATTCCACTCAAGGATTCACTCTTTTTTACAATGTAAGAACCATATTTTCAAACGCCATTATAGTTTACAATATATTTTACATTTTATAAGTAAGTATTCTTGCTCCAACCACTAAATTCCACATCTACTAAAAAAGAATTGTCATGGTTTTTCTTTATCATTTATATTTGAAATGAGATTTTTGCATCTCTCTCTCTTCCTTGAACACATGTATTTGGTATTTTGACTAGAATTATGTGAATCTATGAATCAATTTGGAAATAGTTGAATCTCTACATCTTTCAAAAGGAAATATTATAAAAAGTATTGTTATAGAGCTCGATTTATGTCATTCCTTTCTATGTCCCCTTTAAAAAGTGTTCATTTGATTCACTTTAAAATTCTAATACAGACATGATAATGCACGTGTATTTATGTCCATATTTATAGGCATCCATATTTTGAATATATACATTCATTTTAGTAGAATAATTTTTTAAAAATTTTAGTTCAAAAATAATTTTGCAAAACAGAGTGTTTATCTTCTCTTTTAAATAGTTACATTTCTTATTTATTATACTTCTACATATGATGAGGAAATCTTCTAGAATGACATTATATAACTATGGAGATTTGGAGCAACTTTTTTTGTTTCTAACTTTAATTTGACTGCTGTAATTTGGTCCACTTCATTTATTTATTCAACAAAAATATATTGTGTACCTATACGAATGTGTGGTAACACTGGACTCAGTGCTATTTTTAAACTAGGAAAACACTGTTTTTTAGCAAAATCTTATTTATCACAATTATCATATAGTCTTATTTATAAAAATTAACAATTATTAGGACAGACACAAATTTATTGAATGAATTTCTAGCTTTTTTTTTGGTGAGGAATATCTTTTTTCCTATACTTTGGTTTTTGATTTTATGAATATTTTATATATTATTTCGTAATATTAAATGTGATTTGTATTTCTGGAATAAATTGTGGTTGTTCTTTCATTATATTCTTTTCCAGATCAGCTCATATTGAGCTCACTTTGATTTGTAATTTACAATTATCTCTTAAATAAAAAGAGATATCAATATTATGTTCTTTATTAATCGAGTTATATTTAATAATTTGTCTTTTTCTAGCTCTAAAGTCATTGAAATAATATGGAAATTGTTTTCTCTTGAAACGTACAAAATATTCATGAAAATTTGCCTTTGTAGAACTCCTTTTGGATATAATGCTGAGAAAAAATTATAAATTTTATTCAGATTTTTCTTTTATGTCTGTGAAGCAGAATGTTAAACTACAGTTTCTTATAAAATCCACATATCATTGAAAATTTAGCATGTATAGCAAATTGTTTATGTAATAATTATCCTTAAACATCTTCTCTAGTCATATATTTGTTCATTCAATTACTATAGACCACTGCGCTACAAACTATAAATAAGGGATGTTAGCTCCTTGAGTCTGTATTCTAATAAACAGAATAAAATTCTTAGATCATTAGATGTAATTTTTCCCTAAGATTATAAATGCCTTAAAGTTCTGTTTCATTAATTGATTCTTGTTTATAATGGCTAAAGATCTACAGATTTATTGACTTTTTTCAAAGAACTAGTGGAGAATTACCTTCAAATTAAAGGAAATTATATCAATGTTCTACTTCCCAGGGTATAATACTGCCAATGTCTGTATGATTCCTCCATCCAATACTCTCTGATATTAAGTAATTTTACCTTATTAGTTACCTTTCACTTTTTTATGTAGTCAAATTATTTATTTGATCTGGATCAGAGGGCAGCAAACTATTTCTACAAATAGTAAGACAATATTTTAGACTTTATGGGCCATATGGTCGATGTCATAACTACTTTGTCACTATAATACAAAAAGCTATAGAAAATATGTAAAGGATGAGTACATTTGTGTCCCAGTAAAACCTATTTACAAAAAGTGGTGGCAGGTTGGATTTAGCTTGTGTGTTAGAGTTTGCTGACCTGAATCTATATCATTTTTACAGGCTTTTAAACATACTTGAGTATTCCCACTCAAGAAAGGGGGGGGGGAGGGAGAGAGAGAGAGAGAGAGAGAGAGAGAGAATTTTCCTATAACTTTAAATTCTCCTCTATTACTGCTCTGTCTTATACTTCCCTTTCATAGAAAATCTTTACAAAAGATTCTACCCCAGTCTACTTTTCCCCATCAATAGCTAAGTTCTTCAGCCTACTATCATGTGGCATTAGAGCCCACCATGCCATCCAAACAGCTCTAAGTTGCCACTGACTCCATTATCACCAAATTTTATAATTTAAACAAAAATTCTTTGCTTTACTTTGATATCTCAATAATATTTAACAGTTGGCCTTTTTTCTTTCTTTGAATGTTTTCCTCCCTTGACTTCTATACATGGGTTCATTCATTTTTCATTTAATCATGCACCTTTTCCATATCTTTGTAAGTTAAAATTCCTCTACCAAGTTTTATGTTTTTCTTATGGCTATACCCTTGTGGTCTTCTCTTATTCCATCATATTCTCTTTCTCTCTCTCTCTCTCTCTCTCTCTCTCTCTCTCTCTCTCCCCCTTTCTTTCTGATCTCATTTACACACACAGAATACACTACCATTTATTTGCTAAAATAAACATGTTATTTCTCTGTTGCTTGACCTCTTCTCTGAGTTCCCCATATGTATAAATATATACCAGCTTCTTACTTGATACCTGAATTCAAATATCTGAGACATCTTAAACTCATTTCCAAAAGTAAGCCAATATCTTTTCTCCACGTTTTTCTCCCTGGTATTTCTTGTTTTCTGAATGAAGCTATCCCTTGTGACAAGCCAGAATCTCAGGAATTATCTTTAAAGCCATCCTCACCCTCATACTCCATAAGCAAGCTATCTTGGAGTCTTATTGATTTTACCTCCTAAATATATCTCAAATTCATTCATGTCTTTCCATCTTTACTAGTGATAATTTTTGTCCTATTTAGTCTCCTTAATTCAATTCTTGTTCCATTGAATTTCTTTCTCTACTACAGGTAAGGTGCAGCTTTCAAAACAAAGGTGGATCATGTTACATCCTCCTTTATTTATTTAAAGCAATTTAGTGGAGTCCTATTCTTGATAGAATGAGAACCAAAATATAAGCTAAAAAAAAAAAAAAAAACCTGAATGACCTGGCCCTGCCTTCACAGATTTTCATTTTACACTGTCTTTGCTCTACAATCTCCGATCATGGATGACTCTACTCTCAGCACTGGCTTTATTTTGCTTTCCTCTTATTTGCATCCTCCCTCCTTTGACAAGGTTTTGATGTAAGTCCGGCCCTAGATTACCATTCACCTCCATATAATGAATTCCCATTCACCAGCTCCTCAGGAAGCCATTGCAGACATCTTTGTATAGTCAAACCACCTTGTTCTATTCTTGCTCACCCATCTGAGATGTACCCAAGTTGAGATAATCCCTTCTTTTTCATAATGATTTGATTAATGTCTGCCAATACTACTTGATCTAATTTACCCAGCAGAAGGTAACATATGACTTTTTTTTTTGGACTTTATAATTCCAGTGCCTCACTCCATGTCTTATATACAATAAAAGCTTAATAAATACTTACTGAAAGAATAAATAATTACATTCCTGAATTTTACTTTTTAAAAAATTTTCTGGCTTTTAAAAATAATTAGATATCTTCTTTGAAAAGCTTCTTTATAAATTTTTATTTCAAAATATTTATAAATTTATATCACTAAAGTTCAACACTATAGATTAACTTTATGGTATAGAGTTTGTGTGGCCCAGTTTTTTAATATAAAATTTTTCTCTCATACTTTTGTTCATTAATATGCCATTTTATTACATGTTTATGTTCAAAATGATAAACTATATAAGAGCAAAAATTTAAAAAATTTATGTAACTTTTATGATCTTTTTTCTAAAACAATTGTGTATGCATTTTTATTACACAAAAATAATAATGTAAGCAAATTGCTTATAATCTGCCATTTTTGCTTACTGTCTTGTGAATATCTTTATATATCAGTAAGCATTCATCTACATATATTTTTAGTTAGTGAATAATATTAATTTATTTTACATGAGTTCCAATTCTCTTTTGGTAGTGTTTTCAATATTTTCAGGAAAAGCAAATTTAGGATGATAATGTTTGCACTTAGGTCATTTCTGATATACTTAATGATTAACAATTTATAGTGATATTTCAATTCATTTTCTCACCTCAACATTTAAATTTTTTTTGCAGCGATTTGTTCTAATTGAGATCAAATGATATTTTATTGTTCTATTAATATTCACCCCCAGTGTGATTACTAGTGACACATGCAATTTCTTACATTTGACATTTGTATATTTTAATTTCTGTATTTTATGTTCATTTTCTTTGCCTGTTCATAATTTTATTAACTTATAATAGGTTTTAAGTAGTTTATTAATCCTTTAGCTTCTATAAACATTGCAAATTGTTCAGAGCTTGCCATTCGGCTTTTATTTATTTTAGGTGGGATTTGATTGTGTGATTAGAAAATTAATTTCATTTATATATAAATTATTCTATATTTTATTTTATTGTTTCTGTCTTTATTGTATGGTACAAAGATTCTCTGAAAAAAATAGTAAATAACTTTTCACTTTATTTTCTTCTAATAGTCTCATGCTTTTTATTTGCATTAATTCAACTAACTTTTTATTGTCAAGCATTTTACGTAGTTCCCAAATTTCATGTCACTTAGTTACAACTACAAAATTTTATATTTAAATTGTAAATCATTAAGTAGTTACTTATGGATACATACATTAACATTTTATGCATTATATTTATATGTTATGCGTATGGACTATGTATTCATATATATGTTTTCATATATACAAATATATATGAAAACACCTGTGCTTCTATTAAAATTTTTATTTTACTGGTGCTTTTGGCATACTGCTTAATCTAAAAGATTAAATTATGTTTAATTACTCTTGTTTAAAAATATATTTGGGGTATTATTTTCATCCAGTTTTTATATTTAGTTATAAAATGATATATATACATATATAAAATTATATATAATTATATTGATAAGAGTGGTTCTTTCCCACTATCTTGTCTTCTATTGCCTTTTATCCTCTCCAGAACCATATTCTAGAAATAAATCATTGTTAACTCTTTGTTCTGTTTTCTTCTGGATACTTTCTGTACTTATATGAATGAATATTTTCTTCTCAAAAAATATTATACTAGCTATATTGATCTAAATTCTGTTTGTATGTTTCTGGAATTATTTGTTTCACTCAATATATCTTGGACATTTTCTCATTACAGTAAATAAAGATCTACCTCTTTGTTTTTAATTTATTAAAATGATTCTCTAGTGGTAGACAAGTGAGATGTTTAGGATATTGAGATGAACTTTAGAATTATTATGTCAGTACCCTAATAAAGTGTCTTTGATACATTTAATTGCAATTGCGTTATTTTTTAAAAATAATCTGGAGTGAATGATTATCTTTTAAATTCTTAATCTTTCATTTTGAAATATGATAAGGCTCTATTTACTTATGGTGATTTTTATTTATAAGTCAAGTGTGCAGGAGAATACTACAATGTTAAGCATACAGGAGAAAATTTATTTTTAAATATATTACAGATTATTTTATGATTTTATTTCTAATATGAACATAATAAGTTTTCTTTTTAAATATTTTCTGATTTTTGATCTTCTGTAATACAGATTTTTTTGTTTGTATGGTTGTATGTTTAATGCACTTATTACAACCAGAAACAATATGCCAAATATTAATTCCAATTGTGCTGTTTTTTAGTTCAATAAATAATACATTTTTATTTGTTTTCCATTAATCCCTGAACACCATCCATTGTTCAAATCCACATTTTTTAAAATCAAACTTCTGAAATAATGTTGATTAATTAGGAAGCTATGAGAATGCTTAACAACTTTCTCCTCTCTCACCTCCACAATAATTCTGAGGAAGAAAAGCATTACTGTGGGGCATTCGGTCCAAGAACATGGAGCATTCAAAGTGATGGAAGACTGTTTACAACTGATAGTAAGACTCTTCTGCAGGAAGAGACTGCAGTAAAGTGGCCTGGCAGCTATCCTCAATTGAGAGTGTCTTTATCCTGGGGAAGTAAAATTAGACATGCTAAGCTATAAAAAGAAATATCACTTTTTTTCTTTGGTATCTCCTATTTGGCTCTACTAGATCTTATAATTTCTGGAATGACAAGTACAAGAAAGTCAAAGTAACCATGTGCTTTAAGGGCAGATTTTTAGGAACGTGCTCGGTTTAAATTTGACCATGGGTTGCATTTAATCAAGCCTAAGCAAACTCATATGCCTTCCAGGGAAGGAGAGGTAAGTAACATAGATGATACACAAAGCAGCATATATAAATAAAGATTATTAACTTTCAGGGACCATGGAAACTTACAGCTTGCATAATGTCTATGAAAGCATTCAGTATTTTAACACTATGCCGGACAAATAAAATAGGCTTAGTTATAGCTTTTTTGTGGTTCATCTAGTTAGAGTGACTGACTCTGAACTTCAAATAATTGACAACAGTCTTTGTGATTCACATGTTGTTCATTCCAGTTAAGCAAGGATAGAGTGAGGAACTAAAATCATTGCAGAGCTAGGGAGCTAATGAAGCTTATTTTGAATTCTTTATTCCTGTCATACCTTAATATCTTTGCATCTCAGAGACGAGATTGACACCTGGTATAGCTGGGCAGGGTCAGGTAAGTGCATAGAGAACTGGGACCAGGAAAATGTGACCTTAGGGACTTATAAATGCTAAGGCAGTTCTTCTTCCCATTGGCACATTTCTGGACAAAACCAAACAAACAAATAAACAAAACTCTTGAAGTAGGAAAGCATCTATTAAAGGGTTTCTCAGGTTCTACACTATTGACATTTCGGACCAGGTAATTGGTGGGGGCTGAGGTCTGTCCTGAGCATTGTGATAAAAATGCCTGGGCTCTACTCATAGATACCAACATCAGTGTCCACATGCCAATCGTGACAACCAACAGTGTCTCCAGATATTGCCCATTAACCCTGTGGGGAAGCAAAAGCAAAATCACCCGTGGTTGAGGATTATTAATATAGTGCGTAAAACCTGGTCTTGGAGAGGCTAAAAGTACATTTCTACAGCCAAGGAAGGTTCACTTGCAATTCCGAAACTTCAGGAAGTGGATGTCATATGTAGAGAGCAAGGTGTAATCTATGTAGAGATTTGTAGGTATCTCTAAAGTAAACTGACACAAACTTCTAAATTCAGAGAATTTCTATGTGCAGACATTTAATAAAGTGGCATTAGGATTTTGTTGATGACATGGATGATATGCTTCCCATGTTGAACTTGAAGAGCTGACAGGTTAGCAGACAAAACAATAATAGTCCTGCTACAGGATGAGAAAAATAATTTGTTGCCACAGTAGTAATACTATGGGCTTAAATAATTTTGGATCTGGTGAGGCAATGTTAGGAGTAAGTAAGTACATGGTAGAGAAAATACACTATCCCACAGGGTGTCTGAGTAACTGGGTTTGGGAAACACAAATAGCACCCACTAGGCCCAAGAATATTTAATGTTTAGTTAGGCATCAGTGAATTTAGGACTATTACTTTGCTTGTTTGCCTATCGTATGTATGGGAAGGGAAGAGATCCTAATAAGAGAGTGTCTGAACTCAGTTTAACAATGGGAGCCCTGCAAAGAAAGATTCAAGGGAGATCCTGAAAAGCAAATAAATGGTTTTGAACACACCAAATGAAAATGTGCAGGAGGAAACTAGCCTCAGGGAAAAAATTTGGAGTCTGGCAGAGGCACTTCTGTAATTTTCTACAATCGCTAAAAAGACAGTTTTGTAGATGACATGCTCTACTAGAGGAAGCAATTTTCACGGATGGTAGAATTTTCCGCTATTATATGGGAGAGACATGGTTAAACTCTTGATGAAAGATTTCTTCCAATTGAGTTTAAGGCTCACAGGTAATGAAATCTGAACAAATCTGAACAAATGCCATAGACTGACATGGAGAGACTGAAATTAAAAAGAAAATAATATTTTTTTCTTCTCTCTTCGGAAACATTTTGAAGTCTAAAAGACCTGTTCTTAAACACTAGCTCTGCCATGTTTAGCTCTTGAATCACAGGCAGACTATGTAGCTATGCCAATCTGTATTTATAACTATAAGATAATGATTCTCTTACGACTTTATAAGATGATATGAAGACATCACAACATCATATAGTAGAGGACATTACATAGTCTGATACATAGTGAGTACTCTTACCAAATGGTAGCTATTATTGTAATATTGTTATTCTGTTTGTAATGTGCTAACTCAGATATCACTAATTTTTGGTGGTGACTATTACTGGTATCGGCAACTTGAGCCTAGAATAGAATATCTGGTATGATTTTTGGATATGCTATTATATAAGATTATATATTATAATTATATACATGTATAATTATATACAAATCCATATATACACAGATATATGTGGGTATGCATGTTTGTATGTATCCATGCATACACATATATGTATATAGTATAGTGGGTATGTGTGTGAATATAGATGTAGACATGGACTTAATATTTGTCTTCTTTAATTTTTAAAACTAGAAAAGTGTGGCATAAGGGAGAATAAGTGTGGAAGAAGATTCTTATTGTAGGGTCCCATAAAACAATAGCAAACCCACAACCAGAACTTAAAGGAAATTTGTATCAATATATTCCTATATTAGAAAGAAAAAGTATCTCCAATCCATGACCTTAGCTTCTACTTTGATAAACTAAAAAAAAAAGAGCAAATCAAACACAAAGTAAGCAGAATAATAATTAATAAAATTCATAGTTGAAATCAACAAAATAAAAAGCAGAAAAACAATAAAGAAAATTAATGAAACTAAAAGCTGATTCTTCAAGAAAAGCAATACAATTGATAAAATTCTAGTCAGATCGATTGGCAAAAAAATGAGCAAATATACAAATTACCAATATCAGGAATAAGAGAGGTACGATCACCACCAATCCTAAATATATTAAAAGCATAGTAAGCATATGTATTCATTAAAAGAGAATATAATAAACATCTTTTTGCAGATTACTTTGATAACTTAGTTGTAATTTACACATTTTAAAAATACATAACCTATCAAAATTTACTCAAAAAGAAATAGATAACCTGAAGATCCCTATGTCTATTTTAAAAATTAACTGTGTGCTTACAAACTTACCCACACATAAAAATCTAGGTGTAGGTGGCAACACTAGTTAATTCTACCAAACATTGAATAAACAAATAATACAAATTCTATATAAGTTGAAAAGGTTTGACAAAAAAATTGAAGAGGAGGAAACACGTTCCAACTCATTAAAGAATGCCATCACTACATCATTATAATGACGCAAAAGCGGATAAAATGCAAGAAATAAAACTATGGGCAAGTACACTTTATAAACATTTGTGTACAATTCTATACACATTTTACCAGTCATACCCCAAAATCATTACCAAATCAACTGCATACCAGGAATGCAAGGTCAGTATAGCATCCAAATATTAGCCAATGTAATTTATTACATAATTAACATAAAATCATCCCAGTACATGCAGACAAAGCGTTTGAGAAAATTTAACATATAATTCTAATAATAATTCAGCAAAATAGGAATAGCAGGGAACTTCTTCAACCTGCTAAAAAAAAAAAACCTTCTGTGAAAAGGTGATTACTAACATCATAGAGAATGAGGACAAAAGAATGTTTTCACCCTAAGATCAGGAGCAAGACAAAAGTATCTATTCTCACCACTCTATTTGACATTTTACAATAGTTCTATCAAGTGCAATAATTCAAGAAAAAGAAATAAAAGGCATAGAGATTAGAGAAAAATGTAAAGCAATCTGTGGTAAAGCCATCTATGTGGAAAAAGTAACTGAATCTGTTAAGAAAGCTACTAAAATATGTGAGTTTAGCAAGTTTACAGAGTACAAGAATATTACACAAAAATCAACTACATATCTATATTAATAGCAATCAAAAATATATAAAAACAATTCCATTCATAATATAAAAATATGAAGTACTTAGGGATAAATCTGACAGAAATAGCCAAAACCTGTACTCCAAAACCCACAAAATATTGCTGATATAAAGAAGATGTAAGTAATGGATGAGGTGGATTGGAAGACAGTATAGTTGAGATGTCACTTATCTCCAGATTGATTTATAGATTCAGCATGATCCTAACCAAAGTCTAGGCAGCCTCTTTATTAGTAGAAATTGACACATTTTCAAATATTAAAATTCATACAGAAATGCAAAAGACCTAGAATAACCAAAACAAATTTGTAAAGGAAGAACAAAATTAGAGTGTCAACACTATCTTATTTCAAGACTTACAAAACATTGGTATGTAAAACAATGTGGAATTGACATTAAAACAGACAAACAGATCAATGAAACAGGGAATTCAAAAATAACCCACACATATAGGGACAACTGATCTTTGACAGAAGTGCCAAGGCAGTTCAGGGGAGAAAGCTTAGTCTTTTCAACAAACGATGTTTGCCATCCACACGCCAAAATCAAGCAAAAATAACCCCACCTCATGCCTCATACCAATTTGATTTCATGGATCATAGACCTAAATGTGAATGTGAAACCATAAAAATCCTAGAATGAAACATAGGAAAAATTAACGGTGACCTTATGTTAGACAAGTATTTCTTATATATGACAATAGAAGTTTGCTGCATAAAACAACAAAGTGTTAAACTGGACTTAAATTTAAAACTTCTGCTCTTTGAAAGGTACTGTGAAGGAAATAAAAATATAAGCCAGCCACGGACTGAGAGAAATAGCTAAAATAAAAATGACAGATAAAGTATTGGCAAAGATGCAGAATAACTAGAACTTTCATATATTGCTAGTAGGGATGTAAAATTATAAAAATCATTTTGGAAAGCCATTTGGCAGTTGATTAAATTTAAACATGAACCTAACCGTGTACTTAGCCATTTGATTTTTAGGTAACCAAGAGACACGAAAGCATATGCCCATACAAAGACTTGTGCATGAAAGAACATAGTGACATTATTTGCAATATCCAACTCCTGGAAACAATTCAAATCTCCATCAACAGATTAATGGATAAACAAATTGTACTGTATCCCTATAATGGGATACTATTCAGCAATAAAAAGGAATACACTGTTGATATGACAACATAGAAGATTCTCAGAGTATTTATGTTGAGGGAAAGAAGCCAAATCAAAACAGAGTATTTTCTGTATGATTCCATAGACATTTTTAAATAAAATTCTAGGGATTGCAAAGTCATCTGTGGTGACAGAAGTTTAGTTGTTTCCTGGAGATGAAGGAGATTGGTGGTAGGAGGACTGAAGCGGGGAACAACGAAACTTGTGAGTGGTGAAAACATTCTCAATTTTGACTGTGTTAATGGCTTTCTCAGTACATGCACATCTCAAAAACTGTTAAATTATATATTGTTTAAAATGTGTAGTATATCCTACATCAATTATAATTCCATAAATCTATTAAAAATGCAACCTGAGTCTTGAATGAGAAGCTCTAACTAAACCATGAAGAATATTAAAAAAAGTAGGAAAAGCAGTACATAGATCTGGGCATTTTTCAGAGTGGTAGAAGCAAGAAAGGAGGAGGCAGACTCTTTTAATCCACTGCTGATCTATAGATCTCAGCCTCTGGAATGCCTAGGAGAGGTATCTAAATGTTGGAGAACTGGACTGAGGGACCACAGGCACAACTCATTAACCATTATCCACCACTGTGGAGAAGAACCACTACAGCAGTGAGCAACATCACAATGAGTTGGTAACAGAGAACTAGGGAATGGATTGCCTGAAGGCCAAAAACAGAAACAAACAGATGAAGTTGTTAATAGCACTGTGTCTTTTCATTTTTTAAATTTAGTTTCTTTTTGCTTTTTTACATTTCTAGCTTCATAAGTAAAAACTTGGCATGTCTTCTGTGGTTCATTATTATATACAAGAAAAACAGTTGATTTTCACTGTAAATCCTTTAGCCTATTAAGAAAATACTCTATTTCTCCCAGTTTGTGATGTTTATAATAAATACATATTAAAGTTTATCACATAACTATGCAATATCAATGGAGATTTCTATTAACTAATCCAAAAAGTCAATTTATAAGGTTTCCTAATTTTAACTATCCTTGCTTTGCTACTAGAAATTCTATTTCAATTTCATGGTATAGTGTGATAAGATATGGCTGAAGTAAATTGCCTATTAAATATCAAGTATTTTGTGTCAATGTCTGTAAAGACAATTCATAGGAGAAGCTTGTGTAATTCTGATAATCAAAATGACAAAGAAAAAAATACTGAGTTTCTTTACAGACATAACACATAAAAAATGGATACTTATTTCATTGATTTCATCCTTATAAAAATGGATATTTCATTGACATCATACTTACAATTCTTTGGGTCCTACAACTTTTGGGGGAAAGATATATTTCTAAACTCATTTCTATATAACTTCTAAAGACATGAGTCAAAAATATTATATGGTCTCTCCATGAAACTGTATTGAAATACCTATTTTTTAAAGAAATTGATCAACTTTTAAGAGATTCTCAACTATATTTGCAGAGTAATATAAATAAAGTTTGAATTTGAAAGTGAAATAAAATGACAGTCTTTCTATTTACAGTTTTATAAATCACTTCTTTTTCTGTGGACTTAATGCCTTTCTTAAACACTGATGTCTAGTCTGCTTTCTGGGTTTTACTTTCCAGAAGTTTGAATGTATATATCATTGTTTTAAAAATGGCTATAAGAAATCATTAATGAATATAATGTGTTGTCTCCTGATTTCTTATTACTGATTCATTTTCCCTGTTTGATATTTATTAATTTGTATCCTTCCCTAAATATATATTCTATGCCATTTATATTACTAAGTATAAATTTTAGTTTTCAAAATTTCCTTTCTTGTTGCATAATAAACATATTTAACACCATGACTTTTTTCAGAGTACAGTGTTAAGTACATGCTATGAATTTTGGCGAGTATGTTTCTGATCACTGATGATTTCTAAATAGATTTTATTTGTGCCTTTGTTTTATATTTTGGCCTTAGATTTATTTATTGTTATGAGGTTTTTCTTTTTTTTTTTTTTTTGCCAGTATGTATTGATTTGTAAGACTTTTAAAAAGCATTCTAACTAATTTCTAATTCTATTACATTGATTTGTTTTTACCTTGTGAGACAAATTGAGATTTTCCTAGATTGACCAGTGGATAAAGTTTTAGTAACATGAGATTTGGGCATTAAAATGTATTATTTATATCTAGGGGACAATTTTCAATACATTAACTATCCTAATGATAATATTCACATTGTATAATGTTTGTCCTGCGTTTTGCTTATTGATTTCTCAAAACTGAGAGCTGTGCATTGATTTCATAAAGTACCCTTATACCATGATTCTTAATTTCATAATGGATCCTTACATCTTGATCCTTTTCTTTTTTAGTATGAATAGATTTTTATATATGCGTTGTTACTCCATATTATTTCGTATATAAAGTTGCAGGAATTTGTATGTCTCTTGGAAATAGCACCAATTAGAAATCTATATTGAAGCCAGGTGCAGTGACTCACACTGGTAACTCCAGAACTTTGGGAGACTAAGACAGGAGCTTCTCTTGAGGCTAGGAGTTCAAGTCCAGCCTCAGCAACATAGCAAGACCCCATCTCTACACAAAATTAAAAAAAATTAGCCAGGCGTGATGGCATGTGCTTGTAGTCCAGCTACTCTAGAGGCTAATGCAAAAGGATTCCTTGAGCTCGGGAGTTCGAGGTTATAGTCAGCTATGATCATGCCACTGCACTCCAGCCCGGGTGAGAAGAAAGACCCTATCTCTAAAAGAGAAACAAAACAAAACATATATTGATATATTTTGTACACAAAATGCTTTCTGGATAAATTCTATAACATTTTAATTTTGTGAACTTAAAACATTTTCTAATATCCCTTGCATACTTTTAAATTTTATGCATAGTTTTAAAAATGTGGGTCACTTTTCTTTGATTTTAAGGGATATCTCATAAAATAATTTACATATAATTCAATTAAATTTCATCCTAAGAACCACTTGAAATCATTCTTTTAATTCAGTGATATATTGTGTCTTATAATATGATTTTATATTTTCTATTTTTAGACATTGCTTTTGTTTTCTTTGTTCTACGTTTTTGCATATCACCTGTATAGCCTTGCCTCATCTTTATTACCATTTCAGAAAGTATATGTCTTGCTTTATGTTCTTCAAAAATGTGCCTTTATAATTTTAAGGTTTTTAAATAAAATTTCTGATGTCTCCCACATTTAAAAGAGTTAAAAATGAAGAAATATAAATAATTTAATTCCAACTGCCTGAGAAAAGGACTCTTATTCCTTTACTCTTTTGCTCTTCTTCAAAAATATATTCTGGTTATTTATAGATATAATGTTGTTAATATATTATCACACAATTTTAATATTCTTTTTAATACTGTTTCTTATTTTTATATTTTTCTTCAGTATTTTGTAGATTGATGAAGAATTTTTTTCTTTTAGACTTCTCTCAATGTTGCCCCATTGTATTACTACGTGATAGGACTTAATTTATTTGCTGGGTGGTGTGGAATCTTACTTTATAATATTCATGTATTTAGTCAGGATGAGTCAAACTGTTGGATTGATATTGTTTGGAATGTGATGAGCCATTTTAATCTATATATTGAATTTTTCCATCTCAGGGACATTTCTAATTTCCATATGATTTTTTGTTGTTGTTGTTTTACCTCCTTTATCTCTTTTTCACTCCCATCTTTTTCCATATTTGGCTTTCATATACCTTCCTCTTTAACTATCTTCCAGCTGTTCAGTATTTTCAACCTTTGTTTACTGATTCTTCCTCATTCAGGCAATCATTTAAAAACTTTTCTTCTGGCCGGGCGCGGTGGCTCAAGCCTGTAATCCCAGCACTTTGGGAGGCCGAGGCGGGCGGATCACGAGGTCAGGAGATCAAGACCATCCTGGCTGACACGGTGAAACCCCGTCTCTACTAAAAAATACAAAAAACTAGCCGGGCGAGGTGGCAGGCGCCTGTAGTCCCAGCTACTGGGGAGGCTGAGGCAGGAGAATGGCGTGAACCCGGGAGGCGGAGCTTGCAGTGAGCTGAGATCCGGCCACTGCACTCCAGCCTGGGTGACAGAGCGAGACTCCGTCTCAAAAAAAAAAAAAAAACTTTTCTTCTGTGTCACTTTACTTTTCAACAGATTATTTAATGTAGAGTCTTTCTCTTCAATTTGTTCTCTTAAAAATTATTTCTCAAATCCCTTGTATATCTTCTCTCTCTCTCTCTGATCTTCTCTTCTGTTTTGTCATCCTTTTGCATTTATTATGGCAACTTACATTCTTATTTGGATATTCTATCCTCTTTGGTACATATCCAGATTAGTTTTACCTTATTATATGAAAAAAATGAATCATTTTGTGAACTGTTGCACTGATCCTTTTCAACACTTTTCAGTTTGCTTTTTTTTCCTTTTTTTCATTTTACTATACTACTTCTTATTGGACTCACATTTTGTTCTTTCTAAAACAAACAAAGAACCATATTTGTTCCAATATGGTGTTTGCAAAAGCACAGGGAACAGGACTATTGTGTCCAGCATTGAGCTTGTAGAATTAACTTCTTAGATCAGCAGCAACTCTAGAAGTTAATTTGAGATGCTTTCAGACTCAGTTCAAAGTTTTAGCAGGTGGCCTTCTTTCTCTAATGGTTTATCATCTTCCCCTACCTAGCCTGCCTGTTTATTTTTATTTTTATTTTTGATACTTTATGGTAAGGTAGCATGGAAAAATAACAGTTTGTATCTCATGACAAAATATTTCACCATCTGCTAAGGATTTTTCTTTTTTGGATTGCACCTCCCAGTAAGTACTGCTATTCTCACTATAGGAGGAACTTAAGTCTCTGTAGAGATATTGTGTTTCTTTTCTTTCCTATGATGATTTTTTTTTACATTTAGCTTTACTTTTATTTCAAATTTATAAATAGTTTTCTCAAATACTTAGTGTATCATCAGCTTTCCCTTTCTTTTATAACACTTTTTTTCATTTTTATCTCTTTATTTTTCTTCAAGTCTTGTGAGATAGACTCAGTCTTCAATTTTTTGTTTGTTTGTTTTGAGACAGAATCACACTCTGTCACCCAGGCTGGAGTGCAGTGGTGCAATCTTGGCTCACTGCAACTTCCGACTCCTGAGTTCAAGCAATTCTTGTGCCTCAGCCTCCTGAGTAGCTGGGATTACAGGCACCTGCCACCACGCCTGGCTAATGTTTTTATTTTTTAGTAGAGATGGAGTTTCACCATGTTGGCCAGGCTGGCCTTGAACTTCTTACCTCAAGTGATCTGCCCACTTCGGCCTCCCAAAGTGCTGGGATTGCAGGCATTAGCCACCATGCCTGGCCAAGTAATTTTTAACAGAACAAAACAGGCATAAGGGATATGACCTCTGGATCTTTCTACATATAGATACGTTTCACTGTTCACACTCATAAGTTAGCAAGACTGAACCCAAAGTTACTTTTAGATGCATACTTCTCCACATCTGGTATTTTGTGTTGCAAATATGGAACGTGTTTGAGAATCATAAATGGAAGAGCTAGCTATCCAGTTTTCTTTGTGTCATGGTTCTCTAATATTAGGTTTTGTAATAACGGGTTTTGTCATATTGGTCTGTCCATCTACAATTCTTGCATGTTGTAAGAGAACATTACTAATTTCTTTAAATACTAAATTATTTAAGCATGTTCCAAGGCTGACTACAATAATTATTCTTAAGCACTGTGGTCCACATTTTTGAAATAAAGAAAACTCTTAAATATGCATGTTGTTTTAAACGTTGATATGTTTCCTAAAGGAAATGTAATTATCAAAAAAGCAAAGTAGTTTATTTTTGTGAACACAACTATTTTTGGTTATTTCTCCTGTTGATTTGTGTAACCATAATTCAGAGTCTATATTAGAAATTGTTGTTTAAATATTTTGAATATCAGTAGACAGTTCTACAAATCAATAAAAGCAGACCACTAAAGAAGACCAATAAATGGTTGGTAAATTGCACTTCTGCATAAATGAAAACTTGAAGGACTACCTGTGGGCATAACTTATGTGCTATCTGCTACCAAAGGGTAATGTTTCCACAGGTTCAGACAGATTATAGTCTTCTGGACAAGAGGCAATTTGAAGATATCAGAAGTAAACGTCATAGAGTAGTACTGAAAAATGAAGATTTATAGAGAGACCATTTGGCCATCATTGTATGTATTACTAATACATATACCTGTTAGGTAAAATAGTAGGTTTTTGGTAATGGTTTATGACATTTTATAGTGTCACAAGTTGTTAATTGATTATTAAGGTGACTTACTCTATACCAAATAGTTCAGTGCTTCATGTGAGACTCATTGTAGTACCAGATTCAAATATGGTCAAGACATTGAGTGGATAGGAAACGAGGACTTCAATCAATTTTATTAAATTCAGCAATTGACTAGATCATAGAATTAGAACTTAATTCAAATTGGTTTTACTTTGTACAAAAGCAGAGCTTGTTATATTCCTTGATAAATCTGCAAATATATCACTTTAAAATTCCATTAAAGTCTCAACATGTTGCTCTTTCTGTCACGGGATCCTTGGGTGTCACCTTGCCAGGTGAAAAACTTTGTGGTCAGTGGTGCCTTTGGCTAAGTTTTGCTGGGGCCCACTGACTTCATTCCACCCATTCGGCCTGGCAGACCACGGTCTGCTCACACTACTGGCACTGATCTCACACCTGCCAAGAGTGAGTCAGGTGTGGAGCAGCGAGGGGTGTGTGAGTGAGCGAGCATGGCGTCCAGCTGCTGCACACAGCCAGTCTTGCCAGCTGTGGTAGGGCAGGCAGCTCCAGGTGCTGGCATGGGCGCCGGGTTCCTGTGAGGCTGTGGTTGGACCAAACGTATCACAAGTGGCTTCCAGTGCTGACACTGGGGAATGTGTTAGTGCCTGGAAGCTTGGAGATGCCAGATACTGCAGAGCCCCAAAGAGGGTATCATAGTGCTAGCTTGGGGAGCTCCTAGGTCTGGGACCCCCAAAGAGCCACAGCTCCTCTCTCCTTCTCTCTTCCCTCCTTCTCGTTGCCTGCAACATGGCAAGCAAGGGGTGTGTTTCAGCCCCATTTTTTGGTTACAGTTCTTTCAGATCTGCCATTCAGCAGGTCCCAAGCTCTTGTCCCAAGTCCAGGAAGAATGAGGTATGCTGACAACTGGAGGGTGAGTGGGGTGAAGAGGTGCTTTATTGAGCAACAGCACAGGTCTCAGGAGACTCAAAGCGAGTAGGTCCTCTTTGCAGGCAGGTTGTCAGGAGAGCAGGAGTCTGGCTGAGTCCAGGGGTTTTTATGGGCTTCAAAGGGGAGGAAGTGCATGCTGATTGGTCCATGGGTGGCCATAGGTAGGCCTGGAAAAAGCACCATACGTTCTCACTCCATTCCGGGGAACTGGCAGCCTGGTCCCCAGACTTCAGGCCTTTGGTGACCTGAAGGTGGGGCTTTACTGGGGAACTGTCCCTTTCTGACCAGGAGCCTATCTGCTTCCTACTACCGTCAACCTACCATTCATGGCACCCAGGCTCTTCATGCTGAGGGGCACCTGCAGGCCCACACTGACTCTTGGCTTCTCTCCTGTGCTCATGGGAATCCAAAGCCCAGAGGAGGCTGAGGTGGGAGGGGGTCGGTGTGTCAGCACCACACCAAGTGTGCAAACACCCAGCTGGATCATGACAGTGCCCAGGCGGCCACAACTTTACTCTGAAATCAGAGTAGGTACTGGGAGTCGGGAGAGGCCAGGCAATGGGAGTAGGCACTTTCAAGTCTGCAGAGGCAAGGAGTTTCTTGGACCTCCAAGAGCACAGGGATGCACAGGTCCACAGCCAGGGCTGGGTGGCTGCAGATGCATCCAGATGTGCAGGGCTTCTACCCCACCAACTCAGAAGGGGGTGGGGCTCCCTCCTGTTCCTGGCTCCCGCTGGCTCTGTGGATCCAGCAGCCCTGGCTGTGCCTCTCTCACTGCAACTGGTGTCTTTGCAGCAGCTGCTCCAGATAGGCTGCTGCTGCCATTATTTCTATTTAATTTTTAAATTTTTGTTAGGTACTGGTATATAAGAGGAAGTGAAACATAATCTTTCAATATGATTTAAATTATGTGTAGAAGTAGAAATGTTTAGCTATTGAATTTTGCATTTTTTTCTGCATGCAATGTCATCTCTGATGGTCATCTTTCATTAAAACAAGAAGAAAACATTTCTAGTATGGATCTGTCATTTTTAGATCTTTATCAGAAGAGTTGGAAATGAGAATATCATCCTTACATACAAAAAAATGGTATATCTCTTGGTGTATTAACTCATTACTCCCTTACAATGCACTTACTTAAAAATATACATAGGCCAGTGATTAATCACACCCTCTGTGTAAGATAGAGTTGCTTAGAGTAATTTTCCTTATATTGTCTCAAATATTTGTTACATTTTACATTCTGTGCATTCATTATATACTAAATATAACTGGCATGTCCTATGTTTAAATTTTTTTAAATTAATTTTTTAAATTTGTTTAATATTAAAATTATTTTTTTCTTAAGAAATATGCCATTATACTGGATATATTCTTGTAATCCATAATCTATAATTATGCCACATCTTTTCTTAACACGTTTATAAAATAAGTACATTATAGTTTCTTATATTATGGTACATTCCAATTGAAAGAATGAATAAGAAAGATACTTTATTTTATTTTTCTAAAACAGACAAATATATAAGAATGGAAGGCAATTTACCAACCCCTCCGCCCTGTTTTTGAGTAAGGAAAGGATAACATATGCAATATTTAAATTTTTTTTCTAAATCCATTAGTTAATATATTGTTAACTTCCATTAGAACAACTGCCACCCCTATTTATTTCTGATGACAATGCTTTATTGAATTGGAAAGAAATGGATATTCCAATTGATGTGAAGCAATAACTAATTAAAATAGTCTTTATGGCTTAATTGTAGAAGAAGCATAGATATAGAATAATCACTGGATATTTATTAAGCTTGTCCCTGGAATGCATGCTAGGGGTTCTAAATTTTATTTTTTTTAGGCTGGGCATGGTGAGACACACCTGTAATCCCAACACTCTGAGAGACTGAGGCAGACGGCTAGCTTGAGCACAGGAGTTGGAGACGAGCCTGGGTAAACATGGTGAAACCCCATCTCCACCAAAAATTAAAAAAAAAAAAAAATTAGCTGAGTGTGGTGGTGCATGTCTGTAGTCCAAGCTACTTGGAAAGCTGAGGTGGGAGGATCACCTGAGCCCAAGATGTCTAGGTTACAGTGAGTTGTGATCATGCCACTGCACTCCAGCCTGAGCAATGGGAGTGAGATCCTGTTTAAAAATAAATAGGAATAATGTCATCCCCTCCTTTAAAGAGGTGTATGAGAGAAGCTGCCAATCTTCACTTTTGTTTAGTGCTTCTAGGCTGTCTTGTTCAAGAACAAATCCATGTCACAATCCTTACTTGAAAACTTCATTGGTTCCTTTTATTTTCCTGGCAACATCCAAACTCCTAACCTCTTCTTAATCTTTACAATCTTATCTAAAGCCTTTTCTCTGGATTCAAATCCTGGTAACCCCATTATACATTTCTTTGCACCATGACCATTGGTCCACAACTGTATAAAAATATCATGTTCTTCTTCAACCTCTGTGTCTTTGTTCATTGTTTTCTTTACATGTAGATTGTTTTATGTCCTATTTTATCTACCTGGAAAATCACCAAGATTAAAGATCCAGTTCAAATTTTATCTTCAGTTTTCCCTGTGACTTTGTGATGCCTTCTCATGTTTTCCCAAGGTTTACTTGCTCTCTTTGTCTCTCTCCTCACATTATACGACCCACTTTTAAAACATTATGTATTTACATACTATTCTCCACATTTGAATTTGGGCTTCATGGAGTAAATATCTATATTATATATATATTTTATATCTAGGAGTCTAGTAAATTATCAGACACATGGAAGGTTGTCGAAATAAATTTTAAATGTAAACATAGTTTGTAGAACATGCTAAATGTTGCAAATAACTCATTGAAGAGAAAACAGTTGTGGAACTTGAAATAATTATACTAAATATCTAATTCATTAAGAATTTTTTAAACTTGAGTTTTCCTAGTCTTTCTGCACAGTTTCAACACCTAGATACTCCTTGGTGCTATTTATTGATAAACATGCTATTAACTTCTGTTTGTGCTTGGGTAAACTTAGGTTCCAGTAATTAAATTCAGTGATTGCAACATTGTTTTTATTAACTGTTAAAAACAATAAAGGAAATGTGAATTTATCTTTACAAAAGAAAAAAAAAAACAAAACCCCGAAAACTTTTTAAAACTTTGAAGCATTTTTATTTAATCAAATAAAAATAATTTTTATTTGATCAAATTTACATTGCCAGCACCAAATCACTTGTGTGGATGTCTGAAATATGTGTTTTTACTTGATATAACCATAATTATTAATTTAAGCAAATTGTATCCTAATTACTAATGTTCTGGCTCCGGGCAATGCCTTGACCTTGATAAGATCCTTAAAAGGTAAACTATAAAACTAGAAAAATCAGAAAGTCCCCATACCGCAGACAAATCTCAAACCTATGGACACCTCTTTGCAGTCTCAAGTCTTGCTCAAAGGTATAATTATTCCTTTAAATACAGACCACTAGTCTTGCAAAAATATGTGAGTAATTCCCTGATCCAATATAGCATAATCCATCATAAAAGGGCAGAGAAAGGCTATTAGAGAGACAGAGAAAAAAAGGAGAACATATTGAATATATTAGATACATTAGCATTGGGCTATAAAAACCACTCACGTTACCTACGTAAGAAATCCCCTGTTGTTAGCTCAAGTGCTTAGTCACCCAGTGACCACAAACTCTGACTTGCTATCTCAAACATACACACTGCCTGCCTGTGAATGCCAGCATTTGTTTATTGATCAGTATTGTGTGTGTCTAGATACCCTTTAATTAGGCTCAAACCATTAAAATAAATGCAGCTAAATTGCACTTCACTGTGCTGTGATCTAATGGTAATACAACAACATATATGCTTTGGGATCTTTGACAAACTTTGTAAGACTGAGTTACTGGTGATGTGAAAACAAAATAAAACATTACCTTGAGATGGTGAGATGAAGTTTCTATACAAGATTGACAGATAGACTCTCTGATACAAAATAATTAATAAATTCAAGCTATTATTATTAAAGTTAATTACTTTTCAAGCTATTACTTGGATGATAAGCTTGCTATACTAACCAAAATTGATGTTAGTAAAATCTACTAAGTAGACTAAGTTGATTTTTTAATACCAATCCCCCAACATTTTCTTGATCCACATTCATTCAGATTTCAATTCATGGCAGAGGCATTTTTGTTTTTCAGCTACCTAGAGCTTCTACCACAAAGACGAAACTCCACTCAAAGTCCTCTTCCCTGCTGGGCATGGTGGCTGATACACTTTGGGAGGCCGAGGTGGGTGGATCACTTGAGGTCTGTGATTGGAGAGCAGCTTGGCCAACGTGGTGAAACTCCGTCTCTACTAAAAATACAAAAATTAGCTGAGCGTAATGATGCACATCGGTAATCCCAGCTACTTGGGAGGCTGAGGCAGGAGAATCACTTGAACCCGGAAGGCAGAGGTTGTAGTGACCAGAGATCATGCCGTTGCACTCCAGCCTGGGCTACAGAGAGACTCTGTCCCCCTCCCCACCAAAAACAGTCCTCTTCTCAGGACTTTGTCATTTTGTGTTCTAAACTTGATTATCTTCCAGATAAATAAAAACAATTTTTGTGCAGTCTTTTAAATATTCATCTATAGTGAAAAACTTACTTACCCTACATAAATTATTAGATGATGTATATGCATTGTAAATTAGAACCTAATGGCATTTAACACAATGCGGTGGAATTTGTTTTTATTATTTATTTATTTATTTATTTGAGACAGTCTTACTCTGTCTCCCAGGCTGGAGTGCAGTGGCACGGTCTTGGCTCACTGCAACATCCGCCACCTGGGTTCAAGCGATTCTCCTGCCTCAACCCCCTGAGTACCTGGGACTACAGGTGCCCGCCACCACGCCTGTCTAATTTTTGTGTTTTAAGTAGAGACAGGGCTTCACCTTGTTGGCCAGGCTGGTCTTGAACTCCCGACCTTGTGATCTGCCTGCCTCAGCCTCCCAAAGTGCTGGGATTACAGGTGTGAGACACCATGCCTGGCCAATAAGGTGGAATTATAGATAAGCTTTTAAAAGATATTTGCAGAGGGACAAAAAGTTTTATTATTTTTCAGTTAATACTAGTTAGCTTGCCTAATAAATGAAATACATTATAAATAAAGGAGTTAAGGACATTTAAAAACTTGCTTTTGATGATAGTTACCCTCATTATTTGTATTAAAATTACAGATAAAGAAAATATTTTTTCATGTCATCCTATGTCTAAAAATGTACCAGTCTTCATATTATGTAATGATTTTAAACTTTTAATAAATTTCTTGTGTGACAATTCTTTTCCTTTCAGAATCATGACTTCTCTAAAATTTAAATCAAGTTTTATTTCCTAATGCATTCACATAGCATAGAAATTAATCACAGGTCCTTGTGGGGTGTGTGGGTGTGTGTGTGTGTGTGTTTAAAAAATATTTCTATGGAGGTTTTTGTGTTCAAAATGCATTATTTTATGGTAATTTATATTTCTTTTTTTATTTCTCTGCCTCTTCATTTATTTCATGAAGTCTCAAAAATCTCATGTAGGGTATTCAATTTACAATCCAATGCCTTGCAGGAAATCAAATGAGAAGTAAAGGTTCCTCTTGTTCTCTCACAGTTGGAATAAAGATTGGCAAAATCATATTGGAAAAAAGCACCAGCAACTTCAAATTAGTGAGAATCATCTATGGTCATTCATAACATGCTTCCTTCATCTATTATCTTCTTTTGTTAAAAAAATCACTAATTCGAGCTCAGGACAAGCATAGCCATCCACTGACCTGAATATATAACATTTGATTTGAAATTTCAGAACATTTCTTATTGTCTTCATCTAGCTGGTTAGAAATCAGAGTTGTACACTAATTTTAGGTTGTAAAAATTGCAACAGAACTTTAAAGCAATCCATGCCTGCTGAGAGAAGTGGTGTATTTCATGCTTGGTGTCAGGTCCCAAAATAACTAGAAGTTAAAAAAAAAAAAAAAAAAAAAAGAAAGAAAAAAAAAAAAAAAAAAAAAAAAAAAAAAAAAAAACCCTTCACTCTCTTTTTATGTTAGTCTGTAGTAATGTGAAATAAGTTAACCTAAAGCTGTTGCCTTCATCCTTTGGATAGTCACACATTTTTGGAAAAAGGACTTTCTATTTTATGTATCCACAGATAGAAACTGACAAGGAATATCTGAGACAAATAGTATACACATCCAGAAAGAATCTCACAGTTTCAAATTAAGAAGCAAAGAACACAGAAGGAGAAACCAAGAGTAGCTTCTGGTGCATGAGAAGACTTAGGGAAGTGGATCTCTGCCCTTGACATTTTTCCCCCCTCTGGCTTTATGTAGAAGATAAAGGATGATCAGGCTCCAAAAGTTGGAGAACCACTATTTTTGGATGGATTTAATTTTATTAAGCCTCTATATTTGAGTCCTTTGTCAAAGGTAGAATACATTTACCTTATCTGTTCATTCTGCAGTGTGCAATAAGGAGGGGAGAGTAATGATTTGCCTTGCTAAACCAGGTATTATTCATTGTTAAGAAGGCAGGATCTCAAACTAGATTGCCGCATTTAAATCTCAGCTCTACCATGTTCTAGATCTGTGATCCTAGGCCGGATACTTACTGAGTCTCAGTTTCCTCCTCTCTAAAATGGAGATAATAATAGGCTCTGCTTCACAGGGTTATGACAAGAATTCCCTGAGCTAACACACGTAACAGTTTACGTTAGAAAAAAAGCTTGGTACAGAAAAGATATTCTATAAGGTTAGTTAATATTCATGTTGTGTTTTCCTGATAGGTGCCACCAGGTAGGGTCTGGGTGTATACTCCTAGTGGAAGACTTAGGAACATCTAGTTAGGGAATAGGTAAAGGAATGGCAAGTGCTGTATTTCTATGTCAATCATATACAAAAAGTCTTATATAAATTGAAGACTTTGTTACATGGGGAAGTTTGGGATGTGTTGGGTAATTCAGTGACTCTTCGTTGCATAATTTGGATGTAGGGTCCAACTTGAAAAAAGAGAAAATCCTGCATGAGAGCTATTCTCTCTCTCTCTCTCTCTCTCTCTCTCCCCCCCCCCCCCAAAACAGCCACACATAGCAAGTTTGTTTTGAATGTCAGAGTGCTGGAGAGTGATGCTGAATGACTCATACGGGTTATTCTTTTTGTAAATTGTGAGATTTTATGCCTGTACTTTCTTTTTTACCTCCTGCTGCTGGTAGTGCTTAATATGCCTGCTTTATTAATAGTGGCAGTGTGGAGTAAGCAGAAAGAAATCTATCTAGGAATTGAAATGATACATTAATTGATTTTCTTGAGCTCGCTTGCCTTCACAATGCTGAGTTGAACAAGTGTTCAGTGTGCACTCGACATCAACCCTGGCTGATGCAGTTGATGACTTTCCATGGACTGTGCTCTCTTCTCTTTGCATTTCTAACCCATTAAAATTGGAAATATAAACTATTCTTTTGGAAAAAAGGAACAAAAATGAGCACAAAGCATTTCTAATGAAGAGTGAATGCCTGTTGAATCAATCAAAAATAATCTGCTCCCCTGCAATCGTGTTGGAGATATTTTGCAGGGGCTCTGCCAGTCTTCTTCTCTGTAGTTCCTTCTACTTGAACATTTTCTTTTTAAGGTAGAAATTCACAAATGTCAACTTTACCGATTAGTCAGGATTTGCTAAGGTTGATAATTAGAGGCAATGTCGTGTAATGGTAGGAGCATGGGCTGAATCAGACCCCATCTCTCTTTGACATCAAATTTCAATGCTGCCTGGCTGGCCAAGCACTCTGGCTCTGTGAAGTTCACCTTCCTCCTCTAGATGGTGGTAATATCACCACCACATGCCAAATTAGGCTGAGAGCAATGGTAAAATAAGATCCTAGATAGGAAAATGTCATGTCATATGTAAAGTATTATTTGAAATATATTTTTACCTAGACATTTGACCTTTTCCTATTTCTGTATTATTCAAATATCAGCTGGTTTATAGCTTTTGTGAGAAGATAAAGCATACAATCATTCTAAAGAAGTCTGATGAGCTCTAGATGAGAAAGAGAGAGAAAAAGAGAGATCGAGAGAAGAGAGAGAGAGAGAAGGAAATGTCACAAAGAATTGGCAGGATTCCTTCCCTAACCTCGAGACTGACTGTGGCTCTGGATGACTTACAGGGCAGTCACAAACTGTGTACCTCCCGCAGGTCACATTGCTTTCTCAATCAAAGACACTTGTCTGGTAGTTATCTTTGTTTAGGAGTCTGGAGAGATTAGCGTCCTGCTAAGGTGCACACTGTCCAGTAAACCCCGACGACTTGCTTTTTGAAACCTCCAGAGTTCTTACAAAGTGGACTGACTATTTGATCTTTTTTTTTTGTCAGATGTACTTTGTTAACAGAAAAATATTCATTTCTGGAGTATCAGACTTCCTATATGGTTTTATAATGGCTGTTACAGAGCCCATTCAGAGACTTTCACATTTACTTTCATATAAAAAAAAAAAAATCAGACCTTAGCATTAATGAAAAGGTCAAAAAAGAAACTAAATTGCTTAGGGAACAGAAATGTCCTTACATAAAAATACTGAATTACAGCCGGGCGCAGTGGCTTACGTCTGTAATCCCAGCATTTTGGGGGAGCCGAGGCAGGTGGATCACTTGAGGTCAGGAGTTCAAGACCAGCCTGACCAAGATGGTGAAATCCCGTCTCTACTAAAAATACAAAAAAATTAGCCAGGCATGGTGGTTCATGCCTGTAATCCCAGCTTCTCAGGAGGTTGAGGCAGGAGAATTGCTTGAACCTGGGAGGCTGAGGTTGCAGTGAGATTAGATCACGCCATTGCACTCCAGCCTGGACAACAGAGTGAGACTCTGTCTCAAAAAAAAAAACAAAACAAAAAAAAAAAACGGGAAAGAAAGAAAGAAACAAACAAATTGAATTACAGAAAGTCACTATAGGAGTGAATCAAGACTAGCGCTTTGTTTTTTTTTCTTTTTTAAAAAGACAAAAACTCTGAACACATCTGTGGCAATTATAGCAGACACCATCTTCACATCAAAGACCACTTACGGGTCTAGAAAAGTAAGTGCCTCTGAAATGACATGAACAAATAGAACTTCATTTTATCTAATTGAATCTCTTGAAAACCATATTGTTTTCAAGGAAAGGTGTCAGTGTGTGTATAGCAGTGCATGTGTACAAAAGAATATTTCTCAACCAACTGGAGGTTGTGGAAAGTGTAAAATTTGCTCTGCACTAAATGAAATGTTTGCGAATATTTCTTTCCTTAGAAACCCAGAGAAAAGAATGAAATTTTTAAAATGCTAGCTGCTGATCTAGGACACAATATATTTATATATAAAAGTTTTCTAGGTAATCTATGAGGATTATAAAAAGAAGAGACTGAGGAGTAAGAAGGTGATATCAATGATGGCTCTCCATTTTGAAGATTGTGAAACCTGAACTATGTCTTAATATTTGCATAGGTGTAGAGATAAATTACCAATTTTAAAATAACATTTTAATCTTAAATCTTGTTTTGTAGTAACAACAAAAAGATGATTTTCGTAAATAAAGTTTGAAATGGTGTGTCCCCATTATCTCCATATGAATTCTGATCAACTTAATCTGTGAGATTGAAAAGAAAATAGATGAAAAGAAAAATACTAAAGAGGCAGCAAGTAAGAACAGGGACAGCTTTTGATTCTGTAAAACCTTAATTTAAATTTAGCAATTTAGAATATATGTGGCCTTGAAAAAGATACTAGAAACCTATATGAGCCTGGCTCCTTCATTCATAAGATGAAATTAGCAATAATTGCTTCATGTGGCTTTTTTTTCCCTTTTTTTTTTTTTTTTTTTTTTTTTTTTTGAGATGGAGTTTCACTCTTGTTACCCGGGCGGGAGTGTAGTGGTGCGATCTCGGCTCACCACAACCTCTACCTCTTGGGTTCTAGGAATTCTCCTGCCTTAGCCTCCTCTCAAGTAGCTGGGATTACCGGCATGTACCACCACGCCCAGCTAATTAATTTTGTATTTTTTTTTTTTTTTTAAAGTAGAGACGGGGTTTCTCCATTTGGTCAGGCTGGTCTCAAACTCCCTACCTCAGGTCATCCATCTGCCTCAGTCTCTCTAAGTGCTGGGGTTACAGGCATGAGCCACCATGCCTGGCCTCATGTGGCTTTAAAGGGCACAAAGCATTAAATATACTTTCAAATACTATATGGCAATGACAGATATGCATCTCACAGTAAAATTTATTTTAAAAGGAAGATAAATGGAACATAATTTATCTATTTGCATTTATGGCAGAGTTTAAAATAAAGCTTCAAATCTGAAGAACAAGCTCTTTACCTTGACAAATTTCATCTCAGAATTTTCTTTAGCCAGCATGAGAGTATTTCTGATTAAGAAATTTATTGGTTTTGCCATGGAACTCTCCATCCATGATATCACTCAAAAATTTTCAGATATACCTCACTCAGTATGTACTTTTACTTTCTATGATGACTCTTGATCCAACTGTACATGATGCTAATGATTTCATAATGATGATGTGCACTCTATCTTCATGATGCTAATGAACGCATTATATGGTGTACACTCTATCTTCCTATCTCTCTCATCATTCTTGTCCTCTTGCTCTCAGCTTCATTCCTTCTTTTTTTTTTTCTTTTTTCTAGTTCAGGAGAGTACATTAGAAAGCCCAGTAACCAATTCTTTTCACATTTATGGCATAAAAAAGTACACACACACACACACACACACACACACCTCTTACAAATTTATTATTACACATAATTCTGCATTTAATTTTGCTATTATTAAAAGTAGCATTTTTTTGGCCAAGTGCGGTGGCTCACGCCTGTAATCCCAGCACTTTGGGTGAATCATGAGGTCAGGAGATCGAGACCATCCTGGTTAACACGGTGAAATCCTGTCTCTACTAAAAATACAAAAAAATTAGCCAGGCATGGTGGTGGGCACCTGTAGTCCCACCTACGTGGGAGGCTGAGGCAAGAGAAAAGCATGAACCTGGGAGGTGGAGCTTGTAGTGAGTCAAGATTGTGCTACTGCACTCTAGCCTTGGTGACAGAGTGAGACTCCAACTCAAAAAAAAAAAAAAAAAAAAAAAAAAGTAGCATTTTTCAAAGAGAAATTAATAATGTACTTGATGAAAAATAGAGAATTAATTATAACTTCACTCCTTAAAAAATATCACCATTTACTTATTTTTTTCTGGTCTAATACTACTACTTTTGCACCAAATATACTGTAGTAAATTGTTCATTTAGACCATTAATTTGTAAAATTCGGTCCATTACTATAAATAATATTTGTACCTTGCTTTAGCATGACAATTGCTCTTGTCATGAAATATGTCATTAGAACATTTTTTGGAGATTATGTTATCTACCATAGTGAAGATTTTCCAAAACAAATTTGGCTTTGAGTTTCCAATTCGTAGTTTCTACTCTTTTCATTATATTCTTCAAATTTTCTAAATGGTGCTTTTGGACTTCTTTTTTGATATATGAGTTATTAAAGAGATTATCTCTTTTTATATATCTAATATTTTACAAAAAAATCAATTTATGGCTTTTGTTGCATTGCAGTCAGATGATTTGACCTGTATATTTATCAATTTGAGTTTCTTATTCACATCATTATATAACAATAATAATAGTTTTCTGAATAAATGAGCATGTGAAAATAAATAATATCCTTAAACAACTAGAAAGTATTAAGGTAGATGTTTACACAAGTATGATTGGAAGAAGAGCATCAGAGGCATAGCACTTATAAGACAAATAAGAAGACACGCTTTTGCAGTGAGTCCATTAATGAACTCACATGGTTTATGAATCTTTCACATCTGTAAGCACAATTTCCTGAGCACTTTTTCTCGCTGAGAAAAGACTCTATTGCTTTTATTACATTTTCCAGTATTTCTGCATCAGAAAACATCAGGATTAATCAATAGGGAAATATAATAATTAATTTTCTCTTTGTGTAATGAAACCTTAAACTAAATTATAAGAAAAGAGATAATGTATAGAATGAAGTAATATAGTTATTTTATTAAATAGAAAAAGTGGGCCTTTAGACAAATTAATCAGTGATAAAATGCCATATATCTTAAATAAAAATAGGCATAGAATGTAAACAGGCAATCTGAGGGAAAAAAGAAATATAAATTGGCAATATATAAAGAAGTGCCTAAATTCACACATAAATAAAAAGCATGTAAAGTATATACTAATTACACCAAAAATTTATTACCTTCTCTTTTTTTTTTTTTTTTTTGCCAGATTAGTAACTATTTGTAAGTCTAGTATTGGTAAGAAAATAGGACAATGGGAATTTTTATGTATTAGTGAGGGAACATGTCAATCTTTGTAGAAGACAATATAGAAATATAAAACACTTTAAAATATGCATATTATTTAATCTAAAAAGTGTTTCTGAGTAACTCACTGAAAGGAATAATAGACCTTTACATGTGCCTTATCTGTAGAAGAAATTCTATAGAGAAAACAAATTTTATTTGAGATCACTATATATTACTTAAATAAAATACTATGTGCTTATTTAAAATACATGATATATTTATAAAAAAATATTTTAGACATTGTCATGATAGTAACGTGATATCCAGCAATATAAAATGAGTTATAAAAATAATGCTGGCTATCTATCTGTATCTATCTGTACAAGGTTGAAAGTTTGAAGTATTTTTCCCAAAAGGAAAAATATGCCCATAAACTTAAAATTTAAATTTATCATGAGCAATAAATTGGTTGCTTATGAATGAACTGAGTTGCAAAAACAGTACCACCTGTGCTTGTTTATAGGTGTGAATTGGAGTTGCTACCGCTGCAAAACACACTTGGTATATTAGTCAAAAAACAATTTTCTCATCTTTAACATGTTTTGGAGAAAAACATTTTCCCCTCAACATACATTTTCTATCCTGGTCACAAATTTTTCTTGATATCTGTTTATCTGATTTTCAGAAAGTCAGTTGTCTACAATATACTCACTTCCCTCTTTCTCCCACTTTAAAGTTGCTTCACAAAGTGGAGTTTGGACATGTGGATATCTTCTAGATGAGCAAAATTTTATATTATAATTCTGTGATGCGGCCTGAAAGTCAACAATTAAGTTGTGAAAATATTAAATATATTCATATTATGAAGGCATGTGTTATTTGAACATTTCATCATATTTACCCTTTATTATTTGTAATGAGCACAATATGAAAGAATCACTGATCCCACACCCAACATAATTGAATCAGAGGTAATCACTTCTACATCTGCTGGGAACAACTAATTTTGATCCTCAATCAAAACATATTGGATTTAAAGCATTCAAGTATAGGTTGATTATAAAGTACAAGGAAGAAATCTAAAGCTCAATGAAAGATTTTTAATTTTCTTTAAACAATTTGGTACCAGAATTCCTATAACACTTATTTGAATTTTGACCAGTCTATTATCTTGATTTAATTTACACAAGTGTTGGTCTCTAATCTATTATATTGATTCTATTCCAACCTTACTCTTGACATTGCTGTAACCACCTCTATAGAAGTTTCTACTGAAATAGGTTTCTGTGGCTATTTTATATACAATACATAATCTGAGAATTGGCAGTTGGGCTTAGTCAGAAAGCCATATAAATGTTTAAGTCAACAAAGGAAAAAAAATGGGGATACTAAAAAAATCACCTATATAAATAGCGACAGCCCCAGACAGATACCTTAAAATCTACTGAATGTCTTTTGTTTTTCTCTATCAGCCGTTGTCCTCCTCTTTTGTGCTTTTTCTCTCTCATCTTCCCTCCCTCATTTCTTTTCTTTGTGTTGGACTATGCCTCCACACATGTTAACTTTTAAAGTAATTTTCTTTTGATTTCTTTTTTCTGAAAATAGAAGAAAAGCACATAAATTTTTTGAAACTCATGATTGACTTTTTCTTTACCTCTGACCCAGAAATAACAAAAAATCATATTTCTGTTTTAGTGTAATAACCAATATGAGACAATATTAAAACAAGAACAAAACTCAAATCCACCTGGCTCACATTCTAAATAAGTAAAGTAACAAAGAACACTTGCTAAATTGCCAGGAATAATTGAGCAAATGGTTATTTGTAAGAATGATGTACAAGTAGGCTTGGCTTGACGGTTGCAGAGCTTAGAATTCCACCTGCCAAAGAAAATGGAGAAAATGCACAATGGAATGAAATCTCTTTTTCATTTCTTTATTAGTGTCACATACGCTGGTGCCAATGAAGCTGTCAGGCAGATGTTTCGGCTTAAATACCCCTGGCAGTAACTTTATTGAAAATCAACACAAATCATGGTCAACTATTACTTCTTACTCCCCAAAGAAACAATTAAGTCAATGTGACAGCTCAGAAGGCCTCATGGGGCAAAAACTAAAGCTCAAGGTCTGTGAGTGGAAGGTGTTCTGTGTCACAGTTGTCAAGCTGCAACTGGGTCAATGGTCCTTTCTTTATTTGATTTTACTTGTGCACCAGCCCCACTCATTTCTAGAAAGGAAAAAAAAAAAAAGGCTAATAGAGCTATCAGGTGAGCACTGTGCATAAAATCAATCCCATTAGCCTGAAGGAAAAGCAAAACTCTTGTGTCTGAGTGATGTTAATTTGTGTGTATGGCTTTGATTTCACATGGTTTCTTCTTATAAAAATGAGCTGATTTATCCTAAAACTGCCTCCTTAGGATTTTATTGGTAAACATTTGTTTTAAATATTAGAAAAATGATTAAGATTGCATAATGATTATTCATCATCTCAAGAATATATCATAACATTTAGCCATTTGCAAATTGCTTTTATATTCAGTATCCTCCTTGATAATCGGACAATCCAGGAAGACGGGCAGGGAAGATAATGCTTATATGTATAATAATGCCCCCTAAACTGCAGAAAAAAGTAGCCTGAGATATATTTTCTGACTCTAGTTCCTTGATCTTCAATCTACTCTAGGCTGCTTCCAGGTTTAATTTTTGCATGTATCTATTTAGCATTTTAATGTAAAAGTAATAATAGATCTTCATATCACAATCGATTTAATAACAAGTAATACAAGATTGCTGTGAGCAAAAGATGATTAATTCAGCTTAGAATTATGTATACCTGATATTGACTTGTTTAATTCATTTATTTATTCCTTCCTTTATCTCATTCACCAGCCATATAGTTTATCCACCAGCTTCACCTGGAATGGTTGGGAACTCAAACCAGTACCTGGTTTCACATCTTAGCATTGACAGTTACCATTGTTTGATCTTGAGCAGGTGTTGACCTGCTAGATATATGTTTCTTTAATGTAGAATGCATGCAGTAGCCTCTACAACATTGAATTTTTGGGAAGGTCAATTGATATAATAATGTAGTATTACTACTCGGCACCTGCTACATTATTGGTATAGACAAAGCCCTGCTCTTACAGAATCCCCTTCATTTTAGGGAGGACTATAATAATGAAACAAAAAAAGAACACATACAGTTGAATCTGATTCATGGTAGTTATCTTCTGTAAGTGTCCATGAACACTGAGTTAGCACGTCCTATCCCATTGGTCCAAGTGTAAATACAGGGTAGGTTCCTGTGAGCCTCTCGTAACAACACTTTTGTCAATCAATCAGTATATAATTTCTTTGCATGTGTTTCTGTTTAAAGACACTTTCTTTATTATATGTTGTTGATTCACTAACTTTGAACTTACAGCCCATTGGTGCTATAACTTATTTCTGAACGAAGATCATCTAACACACATATTTTATCTGTCAGGTACATTGCAGTCCTTTCTCACTTAGCAACACTAGACCGCACGTCAGCACTACACTTAGGGGCCATTTCACATAGCAAAA
The DNA here is from genome assembly GCF_024542745.1 of Macaca thibetana thibetana. Classification (NCBI taxonomy): domain Eukaryota; kingdom Metazoa; phylum Chordata; class Mammalia; order Primates; family Cercopithecidae; genus Macaca; species Macaca thibetana. The sequence goes on from NC_065590.1 coordinate 29,466,388, forward strand.
TCACCAAGAAAAAGCACAAAATTGTAAAAAGGTGGTATACAATAGACTGCGAAGAGGACACTTGTTTAAATATGAGAGCTGAAAAAAGAAGACAGAGATTTGCCTTTCTAGACTGTCAGCTGGTGCCCTGAAGGTGATGCAAATTTTTCACAGCTCAATGCAGGCTTATGAATGACCATAAAAGCACCACAAGGATTAGATTTGGGGTTACAAATGCACTTCAGTAAGTAGTCAAAGTTGTAAATATAAAATTTACACATAATTAGATAAACTGTATATGTGTGTGCATCTGTAAAACATACCTGGTGGCAAAAAGCATCATTGAGGAAAATAAATCAGGATAAAGGAGGTAGAGAATCTTGTTGCTGGTGATGGTGAATGTGTGTTATATATCTAAAGTAGTCAGCGCAGACCACTGTAATAAGCTGGCATTTGAACAAAGACCTCCAAAAAGTTAGAGAAGGTATCAAGTGGATTTCCAGGCAAAGAACATCAAGGGGAAATGATTTGAGACAATATCATAATGGGTTTGTTTGAGGATTAGCAAGGAGACCACATGGCTAAAGTGGAGGAGATGGGGCCAGAGAGGTTGCCAGAGGGCAGACCATGTGAGGCATTAAAAAGGTAATGGCCAATAAGTCAAGTGAGGAAGGGTGTGAGAGTTGAGTGACATAATCAATAAGTTATTTGGGCTTTGTAAATAATAGATGGAAGGGTGCTAAAGATTAAAGTATACATTTAGGAGGCTACTGTGATTCCAGAGTTTATTATAATAGTTTGGCTGACAGATGATATTTTAAGCCAGGATGGTTAGTAGTCAGTCAATCTTGGAATTTATTTGGAAAATAGAGTTGATAGCATTTGCTGATGGTGTATAAGGTATAGGAATAAATGAGTCCATAGTAACTGTATGATGACTATCTGAGCAGCAAGAAGAACAGAATTGCTTTCAATGAAGAGGGGCTGTATACAGAGTAACTAAAGAGGAAAGAACAATCAATAATCTGGTTTTGTGTATGTCAAGTTTTTAGGTGCACACTTAAAATGCAAGTGGAAATGTCAAGACTGTGGCAGTCATTGCATCTGGAGTTTAGGGAAAAGGCCTGAACTAGATATAGATACATAGATATATAGACATCAGAAGTCAGCAACATATGGAGGATGTTTAAAGCCAAGACACTAGAGAGAATCACCAAACAAGAAGCACTGAGAGAGAAGAGGTCCTAATAGTGAGTCCTGCAAATTAAATTACTAGATGACTTGTGGTCTTAAGTCTTTATACTTACTTTATTGGTATTAATTGAGTCCCACAAAATTTCCTATGATTTTTGAAAAAACTGGCATGCTTCTGCTGTATCCTAATCCATATAATCTAAATGGAAAGGCAATGTTGTCTATTTAAAAAACATTGGGTTTTGTTTTAGAGACTGCAGAGAGTAGTTTTGTGTTCTCTCACTACAAAAGCAAAATCTAAAGACAAACGTTATAATGAAAAACTCAGATGAAGCATTAATTCTGATCGGAATTCACCCTGTGGTACCAGGGTACATTTTTACAGGCTGTCAACAATCAAGGTTGTGATTGTACCTAAACTTTCTCATAGTACCTGATGTAACATCCTTGGACCTAATGCTTACTTAACTGATTCACCTTTCTGCTTAGTGTTTCTCATTGTAGCAAATGAATGCCTTCTTGTAGTTCAGTATTTTAGTTGTTCTAAAAATACACTCTTATGTCTTCCTTTTCAAAAGTATTTTATGCTTTCAAACACTTGCTTTGTGTTATTTGGTCTCTGTTTTATGTAATTTTCAACGTATTTGGCATCAACTTGGTGTGCCTTCCAAAATTCTTATGTCCATCCATCTGCCTGTCCATATGCCAACAACTAGGATATATGGCTCTTAATCCTTAGCTCTTAAGGGAAAAGCAAGACTATTTGTAATCAAATATTCTACCTTGTCATATGACATGTAATCCTGAACAACAGGCACAGCTTACTTGCCTAGTATTGTGCATTTTTGAAATGGTTTTCCTCACAGCCCAAATATATGCCCCTGCTTTTCGATATCAGTCCTAACAAACTATGCCTTATAGAGCTAATACAAATCCTGAGTGACTTTCACTTCTTATCCTCTCTGACCCAACCATGCCTTTCAAAGCAGTTTATAATATTAACTTTCCTGAAATATAAATTCATGGTGATTAACTGCACTTTTATAAATAAGAAGTCTTTGTTTAAATTAACTACCATATTAAACTCATCATCGCTTAAAAATGGAGACAATTAGATCTGCCTTATCTGCCCTTAAGAGTTGTATAAAAATGTCATCAAGAGTATAAAGTACTATAGAAGAAGAAGGTTTCCCTTGAATATGTATAAATTATAATACCAAGCATAATTATAGCAATACATGTATTCATATATATGTTTTAAATATATATGCTATACAGATATAAAAAAATTCAATCGTCTTCCCTTTCCAGAGTGAGATTGATATCTTTAGTTTGCCACAATTCATCATCTCGCTTTCTTAAAATCTCTTTATATATTCATCAAAATTAGGGCCTTTATTCTGGAATCAGATGGAAATGAAATAAAGTCTTTGGCTTTCTCATTTGCATAATTGCAAAATTTTGATTTATGTGTTAACCTGGCACTAATTCCCGTCTATTTCTTGGCAGTGTCTTTACTGTTAGCAGCAAGCTTATTTTTTCAGTACATTAGCTCTCTATTACTAAATTTCAGTTCGAATTCTTTGTAGGATTTTTTTCCTGCCCCCTAACACATTCTCTCTTTCACCATCAAATAGGCTTCTGTTTTAGTAGTTTATTAGTGGCCTTCTGTGAAATAAAGACGCTTCTGTGTGGGCTGCAGTTGCCCATTGCCCCTGCTTTCAGAGGCAAACCCTTGCTGCTTCCTTTGCCCAGACATACTCTGCAGTTATTAGAGATCACCACTGCAGTCTGACTACTTTCCCCAAATGTAAATGCTTAAGCAGAAATAAGCTAACCTCTTTCCCTCTTGCATTCCTTTCCTCAATGTCTTTTATCCTTCCTTTAAAGAAACTAGCTGAAGTTGGGTATTAAAGCACAGTTTCCGTACTTCTTGACTGAGGCTCCATCTGCACCAATGGGGCATCGTTCAGCCATGCCTAAGGGAAGAGCTGGAATCATTTTCCATTTCAGTACAAATGTAGCAAAAACAGACATCGTATGAGGTTATTCTAAAACATTAAGATCTCAGAATGGGTCCGTTTAGCAGATGTTTTCTGTCATGTCTGCAGTGACTGAAGGTGGGGTCTTTTGCTGCTCAAATGTGAGAAAGGAGAAAGGATCCATTTGGAACTTAGGTATATGGCCTGTGTGGGGGTAGACTTCACATCATGAGAGTTTGGCCAGGACATTGGCACCAGGAGGAGAGCAGGGAGAGAGCCAGGGTAGTATGTGATGCCCTCTAGACTCCTCCAATCAGAATGTTTGTCCCCAAAGCTGGAGTAAGAGCACTAGCATGGCCCCAGAGTGCTCTGTACCAAGGCCTGTGCTGGCATTCACCATGCTGCATGGGGATTGCCCCTTGATGTGTCTGTCTGCTCTATTAGCTTCAAAGCACAATGGGGACTTGGTGTCCAGATACTTCAGTATTTGAAGATTTCCAATACTTGAAGAATAAATAGGAGAATACTTCAAAAACACTGGAAGCAAACCTTGAATTTATAGCATGCTATAACACAATGATCATTTTGCCCATTCTTGTCTTCTTCTAGACAAGAAATGTGTATGATGTGCTATAAAATTCTCAATAAATAATGGTTCTTAGTTCACATGCTGCCCCAAACATAACATACTACCATACTTATATTGAAAAATAAATATTTGTCACATGAGGACACAAATGGAAAAATGAAAAAAAAATTATCAGTGATACCTAAACATAAAAATAATTAATGTGGTTTTGATGAAGAAGTCCTTCTCTGTTACTTTCCTATCCTTTGGTTTCTATTCTTTTGAGAAGAAGTGATGGGAGGGTATAAAATACATACCATATCATCGTCACTGGCAGGATATCCCATGATGGATATTTATAACAGCATGAAAACTTTGGAGAAAAAAAAATCTAATGAAATAAACAATACAAAAATAAATAGACAGAAATCCAAGTGGCATGACTTTTTTACCCCTTAGCTGACATAGAGAACTATATAAGTACCTCTTTTTGTAACTCAGAAGTAAACAGTATTGGGAGAAAACAGACAAATCAATAAATAACCTTTATTTATATTTTTTAATATATTTTTTTCAGTGTTGATACTCAATGTTTTTTTTTAGCACACAAAAATGTGTTTCTTCTCTTAAGGTCTTGTCATTTTCCCTACCATCCAAACTTAAGATCGCTCTGTCACATATTTCACATATTTTTCTTATAAATGTGTAATTTTTAAAACAGAATGTAATTTTAAATTGTGTCCAAAGCTACTGTTACATTATATATGAACTCAATCTCAGTCTAACTAATAAACTGCTGTGCTTGGGCCTATTTTTATGTTAACATGTATTATTCTTAGCACACGCTTAAGAGATTACTCCTACTATCTTGATGTTTAAGAATACAAGTGTTCAGGGTTACATGTACACATGTGCACTCATAAATGTGTAAGTGAATATGTGTACTGTTGGGCCATCTGAAGTGGAATTTCATCCAAGCATCTAGACTGTAAAAAAAGTGACTAGATAGCTTTAGTCATCCTTGATAGTCACTGGTGAATAAGAATCCAGAGCAGCAACTGCATGGCTTTTGTCCTTTCTGAGTCCTACATGATAGAGATGTCATGTGTGGAACTGTCCATGGATGGGGCTGAGTCTTGCTGTCACTCGTCACATTGGGCATTCCAAACTGATAATCCATGAGTAAATAAAGGAACACTGTGCTGATTACCAGGGCCAAGTGGGAGGGCAAAAAAAAAAGAGTCAGAACTGTGGATCAGACACATCTTTTAACCACACATATTCAACTTCTTCTCCCTAACCAAAATAATCAAAGTGATTACAACAACAACAACAACAAAACAGCCTGTTTTATTTAAAAAAAAGTTAGCGTGTGAAATTTAATTATTTAATTTCAGTGCCAATATGAGTTTATCAAACAGAAAACAAAAGTTGCCATAGTTTGAGGCCAGGCACGGTGGCTCACGTTTGCAATCCCAGAACTTGGGAGGCCGAGGCAGGCGGATCACTTGAGGTCAGGAGTTTGAGACCAGCCTGGTCAACATGGTGAAACCTTGTCTCTACTTAAGATACAAAAATTAGCTGGGTGTGGTGGCGGGCGTCTGTAGTCCCAGCTACTTGGGAGGCTGAGGCAGGAGAATCAATTTAACCCAGGAGGTGGAGGTTGCAGTAAGCTGATATCATGCCACTGCATTCCAGCCTTGGCAGCAGTCTTGCTCTGTGTCCAAAAAAAAAAAAAAAAAAGTTGTTATAGTTTGAAATTTTTTATCATAGCACTAAATATTTTATTGGAGACAGATTCTTTCAGAAACAAATAATTGGAATTTTGTTGGGTTGGCATCTTATATACCTGAATTTGTCCATTTTTGACAAAGAAAAACAGTGTATAAGAAGCATCACTTAAATGTTAATAATATAAAATGAAGATATGTCTTAAAAATGGACTAGTAGATGGATGAAATTGTTCATTAAATGACTCTAGTGGACTGCATCAGCTACCTTCACTTCCTTGAATTAAGGCATCTCTCTCAGAACATTAACCTCACGTTTGAGACTGCAAAACTTGAAAGACTTATACTCAGCTGCCAGATATTCTCATTATTTTATTTTTCTTGCTTAGTGGTAGCCACGATCGATTTAATTCGGACTCCCCTGAAGTAACTAATTTAGGGTCTTTTAGAAATCAGAATTCTGCAGAAACAGAGTTCTTTTCACCTCCATCCAATTAAATTCACAAGCCTTTACTGTCCCCATATGCCCCTTTCTGATAAGCTTTGTTCAGAATTGAAACTCTGCTGAGAACTGATCTGAATTTAATTCTATTGTTTCTAAGAAATGTATCCCATAGTTAAAGACTTGTTGTTTCTCTCTAAAACAAAGATTTTCTCGTTACATAAAAGGAGTCACGGCTGCTTAGGGCCAGAGTTAGACAAGTATTATGCTCTATGAATGGATTATAATCGCTAAGCAAAACAGAAGTGCAAAGGGAAAAAAGTCCATATTGCATTTGAGAAGCCTGCTGCTTTTATCATTACCTAGTTGCCAGCTCCCTGTATGTATTTTTCTGTAATAGGAATTTAATCAGTAAAGAGGCCAGGAACACAATATCCATGCAAACCAAAGAAATGTTGCTCAAACCAATAAATAAATCCAAACAGAAACCATAACTTTGTAACCATTGTATTCTGGAAGAAAATGCTTTCCAGGACCACTGATAGGTAAAACCTTTGGCAGAAACATGTGTTTCTTATTTATATAAGTATTAGTTTGAACCAAGTTTGAGTGGGTAGGAGAATCTTAGGTTCCTCTCTGTATTATAAAATTGTTGGAAATTTTCCTTGACCCCCACCCCTCCCCGTACCATTTTTACACAGGAGAATAGCAACCATAGAGCAACCTCCCTTACGGACTAAAGAAGATCTCTTCTGATGTTTGCTTTTAAATGCAGATATCCTTGGGAGAGGGACTAGAACACATTATTAACAGCTGTGATGTTATAAATTCACTTTTCTCCCTACAGCAAAAATGAACAACAGTGGGGAAACGTTGTGTCAAATTAAAACCCCATAAGTATAATCCACCTTTATTTCACACTATCTTCTCAGATACATATTATGTTCACTTTGTGAATGAATGAAATTTCAATTCACATGGTTTACTAACAAGCTAAAGGAAATACTTCATTCATTCATAAGTCAAGCATTTGTTGAACACTTACTATTTTTTCAGTTGTGATTTTAATAGATAGATACTATATATTATATGAATACCAGACATCAATTCTAAAGTTCGTGAAGACTGTATGTTACCAGAAGCAGAAAGACCATTTAAAAAAACTAAATTGCAGTGTGGGACTTTGAGCCTCTGAGACTATGAAAATGATGTATTCCATAATTTTTGTTCTCCAACATGCTTTATCTCTAGGTAAAGAATAATTAGATTCAATTCGACCCTAAAATATTAATGGTTTTGTGTATTATATGTCTTTATGTTATTTGTTTATTGGAACAGAATATTTTAAAAGAGCTGTTTTCAATCATTAGTTTATATAACACACACCTGGTTAGCTTGTCAAACAATGCTGATTTTTATTGCCCAACCCAGAGGTTCTGGTTTTGTCATCCTTTGTAGAGAGTTATTTTATTAAGTGTCTCATATGATTCTGATGCAGAGGGTTCATTGGCTACATTTTGAGAGGCAATCTCATCAAGGAAGTGATAGTTAATATTACTTATCCAACATGATATCAGACCTCACCACGAGAGTTCTGAAGAACAAAAAGTTCCTAAGACCAGTTCATAACTGAGAGCTGCTTGTTCCATCCATGTGAATCTGTAGCCCTTGAAATGTGCACAGTCCAAATTAAGATGGGCTGAACATGTAAAAAATGCACTAGATTTTGAAGACTTAGTTTGAAAAAAAAAAGAAATAGCTCATTAATAATTTTGATATCAATTACATGCTGAAATAACATGTTAGAAATATTAGATTAAATTAAATATATACATTACTTTTACTTTTTCTATTTTAATGTGACTATTAAAAATGTAAAATTATATGTGTGATTCACATTAGCTTTCTATTAGACAGTACTGTCGCAAGCCAAATATGAGTCCTTATTTATTTATTTAAAAATCTATAGAAAGTGATTTCATTGTTAACCTAAACTTGCATTCCAGTGTCATGTTACTGTGGCACAGATGGTCTTGCTGATTCTTCACTGTTCTTACCTCATGTGATAACTGTAACTGGCATGTGCGCTCTTCCCTTCCTAGGTTCTGCATCAGCCTGCATCCAGGTCATTTTCCTTGTCTGTCCTTCAAAATTAGAATTTATCTCAATTACCCGATGGTCCTACTAGTCCATCAGGCCCAGTCACAATTTCATCTTCTGTAAGAAACATTCACCATTTACCAGTAGTATTTATTGTATAACTTTGTATTCATCGATTCATCAATTTACTCAAAAAATTGCTGACTATCTACTATTTACTAGTAAGCATGGAAGGAGCTGTTGTATAATTGTGCACTGGTAATATTTCTTAACATTCTATACTGTATACTGCCACCCCCCATGTGGTGTACAGAGGAAGTGTACAATTCCCAACTATGCTAACACTATTCAATGTATCACTACAGCTGCTGTTGCAGTGCAACTATGATAAAATATGTACATCACTTTCATTATTCATATTCTACTTGTAAAAAGGGGGTTGAACTAGGAGGAATGTAGCAAGGTCTGTGAATGAGAAAAACAATCTCAGCATCACTTTTAGAAGTGTAAAATATATAATGGCCTATTATTTATAGAAAATATGGTTGCTATTCTCTAGTGGTTTTTTTGGAGGATAATTACAATTGTAAAAATGCACTTAGAAACTATAAATATGTTCCATAGAGTCGTGTTGCAATGTGAGTATCTGCGAGCTATTTTGAATTGAATAATTATGAACATGTGGGAAATTTTGATTTATTGATTAAAAAGAATATTTATGTGGAGGTATAATATTTGAGATTTTCAATGTACAGCATATTCATGAAAATACCTTGACATTAAAAGAAAGGGTTTTGTTATTTACAATCATGTGCCACATAACAATGCTTTCATCAATGATGGGCCACATATACAACTGTGGTCCCATAAGATTATAATATTGTAATTTTAGGTACACAAATGCTTACCATTGTGTTAAAATTGCCTTTGGTGTTTAGTACAGTAACATACTGTGCAGTTTTGTAGCCTTGAAGCAATAGGCTATACCATACAGCCTAGGTGTGCAGTAGGTTGTATTATCTAGGTTTGTGTAAGTCACTCTATTATGTTCACACAATGACAAAATCACTTAATAATATATTTCTCAGAATGCATTTCCACTGGTAATAAAGGCATACTACATTTACTAAATCGATATAATCAAATAGTTAATCTGGCATTAATAATTCTCCCTAGTTCTTTAGTCATTTCTTCTGTGTAACTTTCATAATATTTGACCCCCACCCCCCTTACACACACAGACACACACATGCACACTGTTCTAGAATGCTTCCTTAAAATAAGGAGGTTGCCCTAGTCTCAAAATCTTAAAAGCCATATGTGCATTGATTTCTGCACAGGTAGGCAATTTGTGATTTTATTTTTCCTTATGCTGATTGCTAATTAGGGCGGATGCAAGACCTACTTTGTTTCCATTTAAAAGCCTTTGCTTGGGAGTATTTCATCATCTGTGAATCCAGCAACAGCATGAATATCAAAAAGAGAGCTGTTGGTAGTTCTTCCTGCCACCTGTTTTTATTTTTTATTTTTTTTTTTCCTGGTGAGCCAGCGGTGAATTTCCATATGTTAGGACATTTCCTTTTAAGGTTTCCTTATTTCATAGCAGGAGGTTTATTAACTGATTGGTGATAGCCAGAAGTGAGATTAGGGCCTGGGTCAGGAAGTGTGAAGAGAATGCTGGTCTCCAAGTAATCCTTGTTGTTATTTTTTACTGAGCTTGTTCAAATTCCTATTAGAGAGAAATGCTAAGCCACAGTAATTCCTATGTGATGGAAGACTATCCATATATTTGGACTAATTGCCTTTTGTTAGCAACAATAATAATTCCCTTGAAAGATTTGGTTATATTTTGATAATGGCTAATTCTTTCTGTCAGATATTTCAACATCTACTGGAAATGAAATCGTGAATACTTCAGAGTTCACATCATGGCTTTCTCAATACTGTGAAAAAGACAACAGGCAAACTGACCGTTACAATAGGGCATAGTAAGAGTTTTGTATGGAATATTGTGGGAACAAAGTATATGAGGCATTTAAGTCAGACTTGCTGAAGAAAGTGTCAATTCTGCTGCTAGTTTAAATGAGTAGATAACTAGGATTAAAAAAAAAAAAAAAAGGACTCTTCAGTTGTTCTCAGTTTGCATTCACAGAGGAGTGAATTCCAGATACCATTTTATTTCAATGCTCGAGTGTTATGGACTGACTAATGTTAATGAATACACACAGAAAGAGCAACCAGTTTTTGCTAAAAGAAAGCAGACAATGCCAACAATAGGAGAAAGAAATAGCAGTTCAGTCAGCCTTTTGAGACAATTGATTGAAAATTCTTTCTGTTGGTTGCTCCGTGTAATTCAGTATTCCCAGGGCAAGAGAACAAAATCAGCCAGGGCAGGGCATGCTCAGAAAAAGTCTATCATGTTCCCAAATCCTCAGAACGAATTGAATTAACTGTGAAGAAGTTGCTTAAGTCCACAGCAAAAGAGGAGCATGTGTGTAATTTTCTTCTTTCTGAAAAAAAAGCTTGATATTTTTTATTTTGAAAATCTCAAAAATAGTCATTATTGAAAATATGCTATTCCTTATGATTACAGTTTTGTGCTATATTTCTATTTTATTGCATAGAAGTAATTAGAGGTAGGGAATGGGTATTTTAACATTTCAGTCCATATGGCACTGGAAGTTTGTAATCTCTTCCATGGCAGGAAGATGTGTGTATCCAGTGAGAAATCCAAGATATTTAACCAGCACTCAAATGAGCAAAACCAGGGAAATTCAAATATTGGGGCTGCTGGCAAGTACTGAGTTTGAATAAATTTCTCTGCAGTTGAGGGTATGTACAATAACCAGAAAGCAAAATCCATAGTAGCGATGGCTATCTGCAGGAGATTCATAATCTGTCCCCATATATTTTCATGTTTTATAAAATAAATATATATTTGAGTCAGAGGAAAAGACTTCAAGGTCAGCAGATAGAACTCTCTTTCTCTTTCTTTCTCTCTGTCTCTCACTGTGTGTGTAAATGTATGTATATAAAAATATACTGACATTTACTGACATTTTAAAGAATTTTAAAGAAAATTTAAGTACATCAAAAAGTCAATTTAAAATGATTGCCTCTAGGTTTAAATTTTCTGTTAATTACTTATTGTATAATTTTCAAGATCTTTAAAATGTAGTCTATATTTTATTTCTAATGGGGGTAAATATTAGTTTTAAAAAAGTCAGGCTTGGGGCAAGGGACATGGGTTGCAATTCCTAGTGTCACACCAGATGACTAACATGCAACTGCCTTATTCAAAGTTACTGCTCAGCTGGGGTGAGGGCAATGCAAACTTTTTATGTGGCTTTTATACTGGTCCTTACCTTTTGTTTTAAAACTTAGTAACAGAGAACCAGTAGCTCTAAGAAATGCAAAATGCATTGTCTAACTAGCAAATCAAACACTTAAAATATTATCATTTTCCAAGCAGCATATATTTAAGACAATGCATCATTTCAAAAAATGTACTTCATAATCAATTAACTTATTGTATGTGAATAATTATTTTCGTCAATGAACCACAAAGATCATCATTTTAAGTTCATTTTTTATGGTTGTCAGGACTTACTAAAATGACCTCAGAAAATAAACTACCTGGGGAAGTTTCTTTATTCTTGCCTGGGCCAAATGAATATGCAAATATTATTTATTTTCTTCCTCTTCAGACCAGTAGCTATAATGACTTCTCTCTTACTGCTAACAGAAAGCTCATAGTAGTGAAGTAACTTAACCAAAGTTATATGGCCAAGAAGTGTGCAAATTCAGCCTTGTCTTAGTCTGGCAGTCATACTCCTTCCACATAATAAAATGCAGTTAATATGTTTAAAAATAAATCAAAAAGAAATTACATTTGTCTCTGGTATGAGAAGCAGCCTAGGTTACTTGAATACATGGGGGATATTCAGGGAGTCAGAACACTAAGCATATTAAACACATACAAAAATGTATATTGATCAGCAGCTATCCAGTTATTTAGGCATTCTTTCAGTTTCACATGTGTTTTCTTGTATTCCTCTGGGTATCCGTGGTGAATGCAGACATGGAATTCTTTCAATTAGTTCACTCAAGTGGAAGGAGAAACGTAGTAATTTGAAGATTATCATTTTTATCATGATCATAGAATAGATTGGGATTTGATGAAATGGCATTGTAATAAGAAGCATGTGTCTAAACATAGTAAGAGGCAGAAGCTCATTGCTAAAAGGCATGATTAGCTCATGAGCATTCAAAACTTCATCAGCATAAATGATTATTCAAAAGCCCCAGTTTGATGGTAAGGTGTTTGTTTGTTTGTCTGTACGTTTGCTTTATTGGGGAGATTTTTTTTTTTTTTTTTTGCTAAAACCAGTTTATACACTAAAAGTATGAAGCTTATAATGTGAGTCATGAAAAAATAACTCATTTCTCTGTCTCCTATTTTACTGAAATTTATTTCGTAGGGGCTTCACCTGGGTTTGACATTAAATATGTTTAACATAAACTGTTTATACAAGTGTCATGAATTGCATGATATGATGTTTTGTAAGGGAGCAACATTTTATAGTACTTACTCTATAGTGGGATCTGTGCAGCGATATCATCAAAAGTCAACTCCTAATTTTTAGAAAAAAAAACTAAATTTGTATTTTATTAAGGACTTTTACAATAAGGTTCATGAGAGGACCTACACCCTTCATTGCTGTATATGTCTATGTATATCTATTTATTTAAACACAGAAAATAATTCTTATTTTAATGTGTTGAGTGTCAGGTACACCTGAAATAATCAACTTATCTGACATTCAAAAAAATAAAATAAAATGATGCTTCAATTTTACTGCCCCTGAAGTGATCCATAGCTTAATAGCACAATAACAAAAGTTAAGTAAAAACCTGGCACATTTCTCCCAGGAATGAGGTGAAGATAAAGTCAAATTTTTGAGAAGATAAATAATAGTACCTTCAGGCATTTTATAGAGTGGAGCTTTTAATTTTACTGTTTTTTATTGTTATTATTTTGGACAAAAATGAAGGCTGGAACTTTTTGAATAAATATAAATAACAGATTGTGATATATTTCAGGTTTTTTAAAGTAAGACTTTCCATACAGTTAGTATAAACATTTTAAAAATCCACAGAGAAGACAATATGGTATCAGAAGCAGAGAAAGAAACAAAGGGCATGATTTCACAAACCTGTGGGTATGGTACTGCAACATCGGTTGCATGTGTATGTAATATGGCAATCAGAGCTCACATATTTAAACTTTCTGCCTCATTTTTGAATTTCCACTGAAATGACAGAAATAATACAATGACAATCCCTAACAATATTAAAATCTAGGATGCCACTCAAATTGGGAAAATATTGACAAATTTCTACAGAATAAACTGTAACAATGGACATGATGAAATGACAGTTAGCCATCCACTGAACCTTTGCAAGGAAGGAATAAACCTGCCTAGATACAAGGCGTGGAAACTGTACTATAAAATCTCACTAACATACTTTATTTTGCACCAGCAGAAGCCGGAGCCAAGGGCAGTTGATGGAAAGTGCAAATGGATTTCATTATTCCCCCAGATTTATACCAAACACTGGAGTCAATTCCATGGGACAACCTGCCACAGTGCTGCTTCCCAGGTTACATTGGCAAGTATGGCTTTTTAAATAAAACAAGGCAGTGCTACAACTGGCTCCAAATGAAGAGAGTGGTGCCAGCTCTAAAGAGTGCCACTGACCCAGCTAATGCCTGCTGCTCTGAGAAATACAAAAAGAAACGACTTGGCAGAAAGGTGAAACGCTATGTCTCTGCTCTTTCTGGCTATAGCTCCCTTGTTACTCCATGCTGGCAAGTGAAACTAGAGGAACTCTAAAACTTGTTATTTATTCTTTTGTCTGATCCTGAAATATTTGAACAGAGATTAACATCTAATCTGATAGATCCCACCTCAAATCCCAAACCTGAAAAATAATTATTGACTGTCTGTACTCCGAGGGATAAAAAAATATTGGACATATGCAAGAACTAGGTTTTTGAAAAAGGAAGAGTCAATCTACGGATTGAAACCAGTGCTCCCTGTGAGCGATTTGGCAGTACCCTCACCTGGATAATTTTAACTGCCATCCAATTTGGGCTCCCTGCCTCTAGCCTGACTTCCTTTCTCTAAATCCATTGTCTGCGCTGAAGCCAGAGTGAACTCTCTAAAATGAAACTGTGGCAGCAGGGCAGGGTGATCCAGGAAGGCATCTCTTACCAAGTGACCTTTGAGCTGAGGCATGATGATGAGAAGGTGCCAGGTGATGATATTTGGAAGGCTGTTCTAAAGAAAGGAACCAAAAAGGTCAAGGCATTAATTTAGGAGTAAGGTAGGCATGATGGAGGGACAGAACCAAATTGTATAGTTTCAGTGCAGAGGCAAGACAGAAGAGGAGAAAGGTATAAGAGGACATCAGAGATTTATAAAGTGAACAATAGGAAGATTACATTATGTTTTATAGTACCAGATACAGCATTACATTTTCTTTTTTGTAAATGGCAGTGGAAAACTATTGGAATGTTTTCAAGTAGGATAGATATATGATGTAATTTGTCTATGAAAATATTATTCTGACTGTTGCATGGAAAATAAATGAAGGCAGGAATGTTGATGTGAAAGTTCTCTTGTAGCCCAGCTAAGAAGTGAAGGCAATGGGGTTAGAGTTGTAGATAGAGAATTAAATAATGTACAGATATATACGAGGTCTTGAGGAGTATTTAGATACACCTGTTTGGAGATGGAGGCAATGAGGGAAAGAAAGCAATCAAGAATGACTTTAAGCCTATCCAACTCTCATTTACTGAGAGATAAAAATCTGAGATAAAAACAGATTTTGTGGTGACAGGGGGAAATAAAGTGTACTGACATGGCTTTGTTAAGTTTAAGATGCCATTATAACTCTGGGGAATGATTAGGATTGGGGACATGATTTTAAAATTAATGAGCCTATAAATAGTATTTTTAAAAATCACTGAGAAAAAAATCACCAAGAGAAGAGAAGCAAAGGCTTGTCAAAGAATTCCACCTTGTGATATAGCTATATATCTATAGATATATAACTATATCTATAGATAAAACTATATATCACAGTTCCAGGTGAAATATATATATATATATAAAGGGGTCAAATATATTGGAAAAAGTTACTGATAACTGATCTTGAGGACTGTTCTCTCATATTTTGATTTTGAAATAGACATTGAGGTACTTTTACAAATTAGTATAAAAATCACATTTTATATATATGTATAACAATTGAAATGTATTATATATTATTTATGTTTATTTTATATATACAGAATGTATTCAAAGAAATGAAGGGTTGGAAGATGAGGGAAAATGAAGGATGGTGTTACAGAAAATTAGAGAAGGAAGTATTTCAGTAGAAGGCTGTAAATAACTGTGATAAATGTTGAGAATGACAGAATAAGATAAGATCAGGCTACATACCATGGATATGGCAAGAAGAGGTGATTGGTGACCTCCTAAGAATGCTTTCAAGAGTAGAGAGGTGAAAGATGTTCTGAAAGACAACTGAAAAGCAAGCTATTGGAGATGTAAGGCACAAGGTCAAGAGAGATTTTAATGTGAGATAAACTACATTAAAACATTGGTAGATGGGAGTAATACAATGAAGAGAGAATGAGGATGTTGGAGAGAATGAGGATAAATTCAAGAGTGAGGTCAATGAATGAGTCAAAAGGAATAGAAACTGTATTTCAAAGGGACAGGCAGGCTTCAGTTATAAGCATGGACAGTTAGCCTACTTTAGTTTGAGAATGCAAATTATTTGTGGAAAGAAGTCAGTAGAAATATTTGATAAAAGGAAAATAAAACCAATTCTTTTTTTAATCATTTTTCTATGAAATATTAGAAAACATCATTAGTTGAATATATGACTTGGGGGAAAATAGTAAAACTTTCAGAGAATTTTTAGGGTAGCATAGTAAATAGTAAACAGTAGACTGCATCAGGAATTTATGGATTAAATGAGTGTCCACTTGAAATTTATGATCACAAGCATAAACTGAATTTAGTCAGTAGGGATTTGTGATTTTCTGTAGCAATGTCTCACTGATTGGGTAAAATTCATTTTGGAATTTTAATTAAAGAGCTCAAGGTAGGTGACATGGAGGGATTTATGCATGTTGACAAGGAGTGCACACTAGTTACAGAAAGTCTACATCAATCTAGAAAAGAAGTGGAGTCATGAAACAGGTAATGAATAAGGAAAAATGGATAAAAACCAGAGGATTACTGGCAAAGGAGTTTAGGAGAAAGGCCATAAAAGTTAGTATTCTGGAATGGTGGAGAGTGATATTGGGAGAGTGGGCTGTTCCAAATGAAGATTTTATTGGAAGAGCAACTTTTATTGGAAGATATGGCTATGCATGTAGAAGGCTAATGTGAAGTGATAAAAAAGGAATTTGGGGTGTAGGGGATCTAGGAACTAAGAGGCAGGGTGTTGGACAGATGAAGGATGAGGACAGAACACGGAGCCATGTAGTAAATAAATGAGAGAGAGTGACCAGTAGCATAGAGGTAATGGTGAGAGAGGTGCAGGAGGAGGGAGAGAAGAGAAGAGGTTTGAGAAGAATAGGAAAAGAGGGTATGAAAATAAAATGAAGAGTGAGAGGTATATGTACCCCTCCTTAGGCTGGAAGTATGTGGTATGTTGGAGGCAAGCTTATTTTAAAGAAGACTGCACGGAAAACCCTGTCATATGGAGCCACTTGGATTTCAGGTGGATCAACTAGGTTACCATGGCAAAAAGGGGTCAAATATATTGGAAAAAATTACTGATAACTGATCTTGAGTACTGTTCTCTCATATTTTGATTTTGAAATAGACATCGAGGTACTTTTACAAATTAGTATAAAAATCACAATATTTGAAAAATATTTTGAAAATAATACGATAGTCTCTATGGTCTCTATGTTCAAGCTTGCATGAAATTTCAGGACATTCATTTAAAAATGTGGCATTTATTTATTTATTTATTTAGAGACAGAGTCTCGCTCTGTCACCCAGGGTGGAGTGCAGTGGTGCTATCTCAGCTCACTGCAACCTCTGCCTCTCAGGGTCTCAGGGTCAAGAGATTCTCCTGTCTCAGCCTCCTGAGTAGCTGAGATTACAGGTGTGTGCCACCACACCTGGCTAATTTTTATGGTTTTCGTAGAGACTTGAGTTTTACCATGTTGGCCATGGTGGTCTCAAATGCCTAACATTCAGTAATCTGCCTGCCTGCCTCAGCCTCCCTAAGTGCTGAGCTTACAGGTGACAGCCACCGTGCTTGGCCAAAAAAATAAAAAAAAAAAATAATAATAATAATAATAAAAAGGCAGAGGGCTTTTAGATTAAAAAGAAAGAAGAAAACTCATATTCATCAACACATTTATTGGGCATCATTTATATGTTAAATATTTACCTACATGCCAATGATACATTATTGAGTAAAGTTACTAAATGAACTAGTTCATCTATACTTTCTCAAGTTAAATGACTAGCAAGATATAAAACCAAAAAACAAATGAAAAAAAACCTTTTCTTTCTGTGACATTTACTGGATTATGTCCATAGTACTCTGAAGAGTAGCGGTTCATTGCTTGTCAATATCCACCAAGAATGTACACGGCAGCCAGTGGGGATTTACGCTAAACCTGAGTCTGTTGAGTTCGCTTGTAAATCTGTTTCTATGTTACGGTTGTTTTGTATTGTTGTAATTCAATTAAATACGAAATAAACTTTGAGAAGTGTTTATTCGATGAAAACTAACTTGAATGCTATAAAAAAATGCAGTAAAGAAAAGTCACTAACAACCATTGTTATGTAGCATTAGGTGTGACTGTCACAACTTTAAATGATTGGGTAAAAGTACTAAAAAAGCAGATTCTTCTCTCAGATTCCCTGGCTAGGGTGCAGAAGTTCTTGTTCCTCTTTTAGGAATTAAAATGCAGGTGTTCATTAAAGAATAAGCAAAACTACATTTACAGGTTTATGTTAAAATTTTAAAAAATATATTATTTACACTTCTTCATGAATTTCTGCTTTAATAGACATTATAGAATAATTGACCAATTACAAGTTCCAGTATCCTATTATAATCAAACAAATATATAATTCTAAGTTATAATAGGGGCTTTAAAAGAAAGTGTCTGGTGTTATGAGAGGAGGTAGTAAGGTGAGAGGTGGAATCTGTTGTGTGGGGTATTCAAAGAAACTTTGAATTGACATCTGAGAGGTAAGCAGATGCTAACTAGGTGAACCAGAAAAAAAATTGCTCTAGAAAATAGAAATATTACAAAAATTTGGCCAGTATAACAGAAAATGGGGGTAAGAAAACAAAACAAGGAAAAACAAAAAATTAAATACTATTATGAAAGTATAAATTAAAGGCTATGAAAATAAATGTGAATGGATTAAACAATTTATAGTAAGACAATTTAACAATGTGCTTTTTATGAAAGATATACCCAAAAGAAATACCACAGAAATATCAAAAACAAAACAATAAAGAAATATTGACAAGTAAAAAATGGAAAATATAACATTACTTTAGATAGATATAGTATATCAAGAAAAGCAGAATTCAAGGATAAAATTTATCAAATACCACTGATAATTATGTTATAAGGATCAACTGTGTAATCTTTACTTAAGACATACCACAAATGAATTTTTCCATCCAATGACTTAGAATCAACATTGCAAATAAAATAAAAATTCAAGAAGAAACAGATAAAATCAAAATTACAGTTGAATATATTAAATACCTATCTTTTTGTCATATCAAAAATCACAAAAATATGGACATTAGAATTTAAATAATATCAGTAATAACTCTAGTATTTATATGTTAAACTTTCTACCCTTTATCAAAAAGTTAATTTCAAGTATGCATGGAATATTTTTATATAAGTTTATATATAAGGTCACATGGAAATTAACAAATTTGGTTGAGGCAATAAGAAGCAGTCAGTCTTATGGTAGAGAGCACTCAACAGACACTTTATTTTTTTTTTTTTTATCATTTAACCATTTATTGGTAACTAAATAAATATTCTACATTTCTCACCTGTTATATTCTAACAGAATTCAGGAAATTCAATATTTTAGAGTCAGTTACTTGTGAAACCCCATTATTGGCACTCAGTGTTATCAGTTATATCTTTTTGATTGAAAAATCATTTTTACAAGTGAAATCAAACTAGTAAAATATACAAGGAAATTATTTACCCACATTTTGAAAATGTCAATAGATTCACATTGTAAAGACTCTATAGTTGAGGTGTGTGTATCTGTGTGTATGTGTGTGCACATGTGTGCATGACTATCTTGGTTCTATCTTCCTTACCAGTCATATTTGTCCTCAAATCATGGAGGCAAAATGAATACAATGTTTCTAGGCTTTAAAAGTGACATAAAATACTCTCCAGAGGAAGAGAGGGGGACTGTATCTTAGCATTCTCATCTAGAGTCATGAAATATTACTCATATTCGGTTTATCAGATCAAAGGATATACTGTGCAGATTTATTTAATTACTTCACTTAAATGAAGTACTTCAAGTATGTATCTCACCTGTGGATCAAGAGACACTGTCATAAATTTTATAAATAATACATTTTCAGCATACATGGACTCTTAGGAAGGAAAAGAGAGGGAAAGATTGAGTACATTTCCATTTTTTGTTGCAGCTCAATAAATAGCCAGGTAAAACAAAATTACATTGAACAAATTAGCAAAGCCTCATTTAAATAAAATTTGTGTTATGTTACCCACGGTTTTAAGTCATTTTTCAAAAAATTACATTCTCAAAAATGAGTTTTAATTGTGAAACTTAATGTGAGGGTGGACTCTATTATACTGGACTACAGAAAGTTAGTTTTAGTAAATAATTTTATTAAGGCAAAAAATTTGATCACTGATTATTCAAGACATTTCTCCTAATCAAGTATTGGTTAATCCCATGCAAGCTCAGAACAGAACAGCACATGTTCCTCTGTGGGCATGCTGCTCATAGATTGTTTGTGTGTTTGGAGTAAAATGTTGGAAATAAGCCTTGCTTTTATCAACAGACACTTTAGAAAGTGAAAACGTAGTTCTCAGCTTTTCCAGTGACCTATGGTATACTGAATCTGAGTTATAAAATCTTGGCTACAAAAGCCATCATTTTAGTTACTGTTAACCCATTCTCAAAATTCCCTTTCTATTCTTGAGTATGACTCTCTAGCAGGATCAACTACATAATTTGCTGGGCCCTGTGCAAAATGAAAATGCAGGGCCTCTTGTTAAAAAAAAGTATTAAGAATTTTAAGAAAGTGATGGTAAAGCAATAAACCAAGTGTGGGAACCTTCTGCAGTCAGGGCCCTGTGTCACGTGTAGGTTGCACATCTGGTCTCCTTTGATAGCTCATTCCTCTGCCTCCTAACATCATCCGTGAAAATAATTTTGCTCTATTTTATTGCTCTAATTTAGCTCATTCTGTCTTGCACTTCCTCTTACGTAGACAAAACTCTTCATTTGTTAGAAATGTTA
Source organism: Macaca thibetana thibetana (assembly GCF_024542745.1). Lineage (NCBI taxonomy): Eukaryota > Metazoa > Chordata > Mammalia > Primates > Cercopithecidae > Macaca > Macaca thibetana. Next base: position 29,486,982 of record NC_065590.1, read on the forward strand.
TTAAAGCGAGCTCATGACACACTCATTCTTAAAACCCTCAACGTTTTCTTTTATCTCTTTTCCTTTGCTCCTCACATCCAGTCCATCAGCAAGTCCTGTTGGTTCCACCACCTAAATATATGCTGAGTTTGTCAACTTCTTCACACCTATCTGACTGTCATCCTGTTCCATGCTGCATACTCCACTGCAATAACTTAAAAAATTGTTTCCCTTTATCTGTTTTCATCTTCAGTAAGCTAGTCTCCACAGAATTGTAAAAGTAATTTTTTTTTTTTTTTTTTTTTTTTTCTGAGACGGAGTCTCGCTCTGGAGTCTCGCTCTGTCGCCCAGGCTGGAGTCCAGTGGCGCCATCTCGGCTCACTGCAAGCTCTGTCTCCCGGGTTCGCGCCATTCTCCTGCCTCAGCCTCCCATGTAGCTGGAACTACAGGCGCCCGCCACCGCGCCCAGTTCATTTTTTGTATTTTTAGTAGGGACGGGGTTTCACCGTGTTAGCCAGGATGGTCTCGATCTCCTGACCTCGTGATCCGCCAGCCTCGGCCTCCCAAAGTGCTGGGATTACAGGCGTGAGTCACTGCGCCCTGCCTAAAAGTCATTTTTAAAACTATAAACCTGATCATGAGACTCCTCTAACTAAAACCTTTGATGGCTTCCCACGGCATTTAATGTGAAATCTGAACTCCTCTCAGTGGTCTGTAAGGAGAAGCTACATGTTCCGTCCTCCTCCACCGCCAACCTACATCTAGTTCTCCAACTCCCCTCATTACTATTCTTCCTGTAGCCTGTAAATAGTTACCACAAGCGTTAGTAATTTTCCCTTTAAACACCTCAAACTCATTGGTGACTCAGCCTTTGAACTTTTACAAATCCCTTTGTCTTGAAGGCTCTGCCCAGTCCATGAATAGCTCCTTCTCACTATTTCTGTCTCAGCTGCAACTTCAACAGATTTTTTTTTAACCTGAAATGGCCTCTTCCTTCTCACCTTTAGTTTCACTGCACCATGCATTCTATTTAAAGTAATTATCACCGTCTGAAATCACCTTATTTATTTATTTATTTGATTAGTAAGTTAATTCTGTTTTCACCTACTGCAAAGCAAGATCTAGGAAAAGAGTATCTTGTTCACTGACATACTATCAATGCTTAGAATAGTACCTAGAATTTAAGAGAATTACAAGTATAGTGCAGACCTCATTCTCTAACTCCTGCAAGAAAATTAAGAATTAATAATAAAACAACGAGCAAGCACACAGAATTGTTTTCCACACATCCAAAATGAGACAGAAGTGTACCACATCTAATTCGGTATTCTGAGTCTCACCTCTAATCAAGTCCAGTGAACCTCCATGTTCCATTTTCCAGCTCATCAGAAAGAACAGCACTGATGCTCAGATTGCATCTAAAAATCAATCAACGGATACTTATTGATTGCCTTTTATAGGCATTGAGCAGAATTAGGTGATGTGGGAAAATAAAAAATATATAACATGCAATTTTTATACCCCTTATTAGAGGCAAGTGGATTCTATCTAACAATGAAGTACATAGAATACATTCAAAAACTCAATAAATGCATTAGCGAGATTGGGATGGAGGTGATCAAATGTGACTACAGAAAAAAACTAGTCTTCAGATAAGACTTTACATGATGAATTAGGCCTGACTGGAATTGAATAATAAGACTTAAAATGTGGATATGATACTCTCCAAGGGAATTTTATGGGAAAGTATATGAACTGTTTTGGTTATTGCGAAAGTCTGCCTATAGAATTTTTGGAAAATAAGTTGGAAAGTTATATTTAGTTAGACTGTGGAACTCCTTGAATGCTAAATACATTTAAAAATTACAACATAGGCAGTGAAGATTCATAAAGCCTTTTCAGTTGGGAAATAATATTGGGGAATATAATATGTTGGAATTTAATCTACGTGTGTGTGTGTGTATATATATATATCTATATGTAAATAGACTGGGCGGTCAAAAACTTGGACCTGAAAATAAATGTTAGAATATTTTAATTGGTTAGCTATAAGGTGATAAGTGCTTCAGCTGGAATGTTTATGGTAAAAATTGAACTGGGAAGATGTAAACAGCAAGCCATTACTGTATAACAAGATATAGGTTTTTTTTGGAAAATTGAGAACCAAATTCTTGGGTATTGTTTCAACTCTGAAATCTAGAGACAAAGAGAAGCAACAATAGTAGTTGAAGATTCCTATTAAAACTTGTTTATTTGCTTACATTGATCTGTTGCATTTGTTTTCCATTTTGTAAAAGTTCAGCCCAATGACAGTGCTGATTATAGGCACTTAGGTGTAGAATAAATACACCTTATTCAGCTTTATAAATAAAAAATAGTTAAAAACAGAATCAAAAACTATATAAAGCTATTTTCTTCCTATGTTATTTGCTAAAGATTGAAATTTAGGTTTAAGTTTCAGACTAATGGATTTCAAGAATATATCTTAGCTACTGTTAATAGCATGTGGTAATTTTTATGATGTACCTTGTAACTTTGTACCTGATGAGATATGTATGTGTGTGTCTGTCTGTGTGTGTGTGTGTGTGTGTGTGTGTGTGAGAGAGAGACAGAGAGAGAGAAGAGAGAGAGTTTTAATATTATATAACTCCTAAACTGTTGAATAACATCTCTCTAAAGCAAATATGAAGCTGTATCAGGTGTCATATAAATATCATATTAAAAGTGTTTTAAATAATGCTTCAATGAGTAAACATTTTCATGACTAAAGATTTATTTGATATACAGTTGTTTCATGGTTGCCATATGTTACCTGAACTAGGTGCTGGGAATACAACACTAAATAAGCCAAGTGTTTCTGACTTGGAGTTGTATGCATTATTACTATAGGCTTGGTACTGCTTAAGTATTTAGTATACTGTTTCAGTCAAGATTGCCAAAAGCAAGGGAAACTGACTCTGGCTGGTTCAGGTAGGAGTGGAATTCATTAACAGCAGCGCTGGAGAGACAGGAATTGAGGTGATATTGCCAGTAGCAACATCCAAATTTATGCCTTTTGGCATAAATTGATCAATTGAAGCAACACTGTGGTCACACTGAGCACCAGGAGCTGTTTTTGGCAGTGCTAACCTCACCAACACAGCACACTAGACAAGATACAGTTGCTGCCAGTGGCTACCTTTTTCAGCAGTGGATTCTGTACAGTCCTGGCTATCACCAGCTTCTGATTTAAGGCTGGTGGACGGTGCTTCAAACTGGCAGAGTGGAGGTCACATGATTGAACCCTAGTAATAAGGGAGACTGGGAAATCAACCTGGTACTTTTAGTTTCTATAACTTTAGGAATGCTTTATCTCATGAGATGGGAGATTCCATAAACTAGAGGAAGCCAGTCAAAATTCTGAAAAGGCAAATAAACAAGAAACAAAAATGACACATATCCACTCTTTGCATTATCTACTTTTAGACTTTTCATAATTCTCGTATCATTTTATTATTTAAAACATGAGATAAATGGCATGCAAAGTCCTGTCATTCTAAAGCTTATGCCAATGAACCTGCACTATAAAACTTTTCTAGATTTATGTATTTTTTGGATTTCTTAATGTAAAATAAAAGTTTAAAATTATCTTAAACACATATTCATGTTGGTTAAACTAATCAGATTCCTTAAGATTTTAGGTCCTTTGTCAACCTAAAATGTATGTCCAATGACAGAGAATGGATATATAAACTTAAAGATTAATTGATGTTTTTAGACTCAATTCACTGCTATTCCTTATATTAGGAATCATGATGTATGTCACATAGACACAAAAGGAATTATAAAAATACTTCTGATTTACCTATGTTCAAGATCATCAAATTTCAAATATGTCAACAGTTGCAAATATATTAAAATGGTTTAAACTGGCCACTCTCTACAAATGTTACGTGAATGATTGCCAATTGACATGGTCAGATTTGAAAACAAATCTACTAAACATAAAAAAATGCATTCTTCACTTTGTTAGGTACACTCAGAAATAATATACTGTTCTGATTCTTGTCAAAGAGCATCCATTTAAAAAAGTAAAATATTACAGCAGGGATCACTGTACAACCTGGTATTTCTACTCCTAGAATTATACCTCCAAGAGACTCTCTCTCATGCTCACACTAATATTTATGGTAGTTTGGTTCATAATAGTCCAAACTGAAAATAGCATAAGCATCCATTAATAGGATATTGGAAAATAGATTTTTTTGCATTGTACAATAGAATACTATAAAGCAGTAAAAATAGATGCCTTATGGCTACATACATCAACCTGAAAGCATCTCAAGAACATAATATAAGGTGAAGAGAGCAAGTTAGAAAGAATATATAGAGCATGATTCAATGTATATCAAGTTTAAAACCAGGAAAACCCTAATAATATGCCATTTATCCATATATATCCCTAATGATAAAATTATAAAGTAAAATAAGTGAAAGATTGATATATAATTAAGTGCAGTGTTGCTTTGGGAAGAAAAGGAAAGATATAATCAAAAATTGGTACATAAAGTGTATCTAAAGTACTAGAAATGCTTCACTTTTTAATCTGGGTAGCTTTTGTTTGATGACTACATTTATACAGCAAATATAGGTTTTATATGCTATTGATTACATAATGTAAGTACATTTAAGAAAAAAAAAGACAGAAAGGTAACACATATGTCTCATTACTTTATGCCAAAATCCACAACCTTGACGACCTTTGATTCCAGGTGACTGCTGTGGAGAACCATGAATGCTAACACAGATACTTCTATGTTGAGTAGTTAGAAAGGAATTTGAACCCTGAACAACTCTCCCTTTCTGTTTCTATTTTTTCTGGCAACTTTCCTTACCCATACCTCACATCCTGTCTACCAAGTTATTCATTTCTTTCGGTGTGTTGTATAGGAAGCAATCAGCTAACGGCAGCATTGCTTATGTTCAATCTTTTTTTCTCCATCTCCCATAAAATGTGTTTTATTAACACCTTTCTCTCTTTTAGATTATAAGCGGGATTGGTAAATTCAAGTAGGACACACGTGTGCACATTTATTAGCACTATATCATTAATTAAAATCATAATTATTACATTAATATCAGATATTTATAGTCCTTTTATTTACAAGGATGATAATTGCTTTTTTTTAAAAATAAGGGAATTAATTCTGGGAACACAGTACTTCATACTTTTTTACAATTTAGGATGAAGTGATTTAAATTTGGCTTCAAGAATGTTTTATTAGCAAGCCTATAACTACCAACTCTGGCACTGGTCTTTATATTCAGCATATACTTCTGCTTAGGCATGATTCACTGGACCATTAGATTCAGAAAAACTTAGAGTAATAGTTACAACAAATTAATTAGTAACCACGTGGATAACATATGCACACTTCTAAATACACAATAAATTAATTGTGGCCCCTTTTCCTGTAAAACTTGTCATCATCCCATCGGATCACTTCGGTCATACCCACTGAGACGGTGCTATTTCTAGGCCTTCAGCGCAGTCACTCATTTTGCTTATCCTAAGCCAATAATCTAATAGTTAACATATAGTAGTATTCAATTTACACAAATTCAAATATTTCAGATTAACCTTTTACAGTGTTACTCTCTGTAGTGGAAATGAAAAGTAATGGGAATTCTTGTTCTAGCTCTGGCACTAATCAGCTACATAATTTTGAACATTTTGCTTTATCACTCAGGGTCTGTTTTTCCTCCAAGTGAATCAGAGGATGCATTCTGCAAAATACGGGCCATAGATGATCAACAGACATGTTTTGTTTGACCAGTTACAGTATTTTGAAATGCTTTTAATTTATTGTCAACATTTGACAATTGTATGACTGCACTTAAATATCAAGCTATCCTAACACATCTCTGTGGATTCTTTCAGTCTGATGCATATATTCCTCCCCAAGCCTGAACTCACCCTGGACCCATGCTCCCATGCAAAACCCATATCTAGAAATTCACAAAATACTATTTACTATATCTTCAGAGTGCCTTTCAGTTCCATTTCTCCTCTTCACCCCAAAACATTGTTACTGCTTTTGGCCTTGCCCTTATTATTGCTTGCCTGCATTATAGGCATAGGTCCCTATCAAATTTTCTTTTCTACAATCTCTCCCCATTCCAATAAAATGTGATAATATTTACCCAAATCACTTTTTGAAAATTGTGTTTTCATTGGATCTAGACAAACCTTAGATCATCATGGCATAGAGGGATAGGAACATTCATTATGTGCACTCAATTCCAAAGCCTCTTCTGCTATCTCATTCTTCCACATATGACTCCTCTCTTGGACTCAACAAACTATTTGCAGCCTTGCAGCTTCCAATTGTGAAAGAATCTCTAGCTTTTGGGGAATATATATATATGAATATTTTCCTAGACGTATTTACAGGATTTCTACTACTTGGTTTCCTTGTCTCTAACATGAAGCTTTTCCTTATCTCTGCTGCAGGGTTAGATTCTCTTCCTCTCTCATCCTGGAGTAATGTGTTCATTCTTCTTCAATTGCATGGATTATTGACATATTCATTTATTAGTCTAACTACCTAAGCATTTTCTTTCCCTTCATGAAATACTCAGTTGCAAAGTCTATTTTCTTACCATCTCCTGAATATTCAGTAGAGTTACAGACAATTATCTCTTACATCATTTTTTTGTTGTTGTTCAAATGGATGAATGAGCCAAATGCACAGAAAGCACTGAGTTCTTGGATCCAGTGCCAAACCTACTCTACAAAAATTACTGGAAGTGGATCTCTGAATTGTTCAGTTCTTAAACAAATACCTCAGGTAACATGTATACCCATTGAAACTGAAGAACCACTTCCCTAAATGAATATTTGTTGAATAAATATGTCTGTTCCAATCTATTTAGACATACACTTCAACTTAATTCTGTGTTTGATTTGGTCTTCATCATAGATTGTCCATCTGCTTGATACAACATCTGTTTTCTTAAAAATACCATTTTTATCAACCTACATATTGGACTTAAAAATCAACAGCTCCAGAACTCAATAAAGTGGTGGGGGAACCTGGAGAGAAAGATTGTGATTGCAAAGTTGACAGCCTCTTAAAGAACAGATTTTGTTCTAAGCACTAGAAAATAAATCTAACCACTTAGAAGTCTTCCTTGACTAAGGCTTCATGAATTGATTTTAAGTTATTAAGTGCTATAAAAGTATCATGTGTATGATTAGTTTTGTGCAGGAGCTCTTTTAAACCATTTTGATTTTTTGCTAACACTTTAACTACACAGGCATGTGGCCTGTGTCAATTCCTTAGTGCCACTGTATCAAATTTATTTCCAAAATTCTTCAGAAAATTAGAAGTAAAATAAAACTATTTGTGTCAGTTGATACATTTCAGCTTCTTCCTACTAATATCTTCATATACTCTCATCTACAGAAAATTATATCAGATGATCATTTTTACAATGCCCTGGTGTAATTTTATGACTGAAACCCAAAATATTTCATAATGGTTAAAAAAATAAAATAAAAGTTTGACACAATCAGGATGAAATATTTGTTAATCATTAATGATGGGGTTTTAATTCTGTTCGAATACACTATGAACAGTCAGAAATGATCTCTCTTCTTTCCTTCTCTTGGGGTTCCCAAAGGAGCCATACACACAACAAAGAATAAAACGGGAGTCAGGGGGGGTCATTGACAAGCTTCAGTTAAGGTGAAGAGTTCTGGAAAAGGCTGAGTTGGAAGAGGCTACTTAGACTTGAGGTTTATGTGGGTATCTTTAATTCTCCTTTTTAAAAATGTTAAAATACCTGTAGTCAGCTGTATCTGTGATGATTCAGAGATGGCTATGTCAAGTGACTCTTTTAGCAACATGGAACTGGTAAGAAGAAGGAGTGACCATTCCTTAAGCATGTGGGTTGGGGCTGTTGGAGAGGCTGAGTCAAGTTGTCAACTGTGTCTGCCCAGCCATGTAGACTTGGTAGATAAATGGAGAGAAAAGTTAGAGAATCTCATGTTGGAGGAGGGGAAGGAAAGAGGTAGGAGAAAGAGAAATGGAAAAAGGGAAATAGAGAAAGGGTAGGCATGGCTTCTTTTACTTTAAGGCACCTAGAATTCATAATTGCTCAATCAATGTCTAATATTTTTAACTATCTGGTGAACATCATCTCCTCTCTTGAGGAAGAATATAGAAAGAGGGTAGGTGGATGAATGCTTGAGATAGGAAAAGGTGGACATAACTTCCCCTAAATCACATATTCCCTGCTTCCTCTTCCTCCTCCAATTTTCACTTTCTCTTTACCCTTTGGACTTAAGTTACAAGAACAATGAGGCTTTCTTCCCTCTAAAAAGGAGAAATGAAACTATAGGAGAAACCTGGCTTTCTTTTATTTGGGACTATTATTCAAATACTTAACAGTTTTTTTATAGTCTACTGAAAGCTCTGAGAAAGCCAGACCTTTGCCCCAAATCTTCCACATCAAAAATTTTCCCTGGTTGTATCTCCCATCTCAAATCATGCAGTCACAACTATCCAACATGACTCTTCAAAGTTTATACAATTAACTTTTTATGAGGACATAATTCAAATAACAATGATACATGCATTGCAATTGAGAAATATGGAGTCCAAAAATATTCAATAACCCAAAAGATATATTTAAATCCAGACAAGAACTTTTATTTTTCTCTGTCTTATATAACATCCTAAGGAAATCAAAATCATCAAATCAATAATATCCCCAATTGTGGTAATAAGGAATCCAGCATTACTTCACATTTCTATAACTCAGAGTGGCAGCATAGCAAATAGTAAGGAGTTTGATCTCTTTGGCAAGTCACTTAACCAGTCTGTGTTTCTGCTATGCCACCTCTAAAACAATAATAATACTACAGTGAGAATGTAATGACTTAATACATGTGGGATGCTTAGAAAAGTGTCTAGCATATACTTAGTTTTGGCTAGTATTACTCTTAGCCCTGAGATGTCAAATTAGCAAATGCTGCTCTTCCACCTTTCATGAGACAAAATAAAGGGGAAGTGGATCCAGTATTGTAAGAGAGTGGAAACTGTTTACACTTCACAGCTGTGATATAATTGACTCTGAGCCCTATAATATTTTATTGTTAATAGAAAGGTAGTGCAATTAGTAATAATGTATACAGCTGGTGAGACTGACTTTGTGTACACACACACACACGTATATGTGTGTGTATATATATACACACAAAAATATTTTACTTCATCTTTTTTTGATAGGGAAAATGGACCTAAAGAAGGAAGGCGGTAAGAATAAGAATTATGTAAATGAACTTCCCAGTTCTTCTCCCATTATAACCCGATGGTAATTTGAAATTCAGGCTGCAGAGATGATGGTAATTTGAAATTCAGGCTGCAGAGATGAATGAAGATACTTGAAAAAAGAATTTTTTTGATAATACAATTAGAATAATACAGATACAAAATTGCAAACTGTATCCCTCTAGTGTTTTAGTTATTGTTGTTGTATGCAAAAGAATAATTTAAGATGAGACTCAGGAAGGTACTATGTATATTATGAGTGATAATTTCATCTCTCATGTAAAAGGCTGATCTCTACCCGAAGCTGATATGCACTGGCCTTGCCAATCATCTCATGGTGTCTGCAGTTGAACCACAGTGCTGAACAGGAGGTCAGAACCTACTGAGCTATCCACATCACAACAGCTGATTCATATGCAAAATCTTACCAACAGTGACAAAGGAGCTAATGCCACCTTCTGTGTAATGTGGTACACGTCCTACTTTCTAGCCTCTTGAGAGTGGATAAGAAATTAATTAGAGAATGATTAAGGAAAAGGAACATTTTCATAATTTATTTTCTGTCTTTTGCACCTTTCTCCTGTTTGTCCCCATGGTTCACTCATCTAATCCACTCTTTCACGCGATCAGACGAGATCGGGCGCGTTCAGGGTGGTATGGCCGTAGACCTAATCCACTCTTTCAATAAACAATGCCTTCTCTGCTTTTTATGTAAAAAGGGAAATATGGAAGAAATAAACTGTACTAATGAAATGCTAAAATCCCCACATCAACATTCATTACTAACACCTTTGTGTGGAAACAGTGAGCTAAATCCAACAACACGAGGAACGTTTGCCAACATCATTAGACTGCAGTCGGGGTCTGCTATAACATGACATATGCGTTCTGAAAAACCACTGCGCTCTGCAAAATTGTGCAATACAATTCACAGGGCTTGGGGGAGACAGTTAGGGGCCTGATACTCAAATACTTCGTCAATGACACATGAAAAGACAAACATCGAAAGAAAAAGTCTAACAGTTGTATACATGTTGAATGGTTAAAAATATAGAAATACTATAATAATTATGGCACATAAACTATCTTGTGGATGCAGATGTTAGAATGGTTGAAGCTTGTGAATTATTATAAAGTGACAGAAGGAGGGTTATTGAAATTGGACATAGAACACGGATGGGTGTGACTAATAACACATGGTGAATTGAAATACCTGAGTGGTGTGTCAGGCATGAGTGTTTCCTACCAAGCTGTAGTCAGCTGGAGCCGGATACAGTTTTCTGCATGTGCCTAGTGTTCTTGTGGACAGAATTGCACATGAGCAAATATATTTGTATCTGTACACATATAAATATACCTGTGTCTTTATAGATATACTTGCTTACAATACACACACAGAGAGATACACATAGACACACAGACACACAGACACACATAAATTTGCCTTGGAAAAGTTTGCATTTTCAAAACAAGTGTTATAGTAGAACTGACTATACTTGAAGTTTTTAAAGCATTGGAGAATCTGGTGAAAGATGTTAAGCTTCTCCCATGAGTATCCACATATACATACATATGTTTATTCACACTGTATATACAATAACGACCCCATTCCTTATAATTTCTGCCTCTGGTAATACATTTAAAAATCGTTTTACATCACTAGATTTTGTACTGCCTCCACCTTTATTTTGTACTAGTTTTGGATTCATACCTTGTAAATCGTAAAATGACAAACACCTATTTGATTTGTCACGAAAGTTTCAAATTTATTCTTAAACATGTTTCCATAATTTTGGATACCTTTGTGAGTCCTCAAAGCCTGAGTTATTATTCACATCACTTTCTTATACTAGTAGAGGGTAATGGCAGACTTCACCAAATCTGGGTTTAGAGATGGCCAGAGTAGTCTTGGGGGAGAAAAAAATTACATTTCTTGGGAAGTACACCATGATTTTACAGTATCCATATTTAAAGTGCTGTCTTCTTATGACTAAAGTCCAAGCTCTGACTCTTGTTTACATCAATAAAATGAAAGGAAGACAGTGTGGCTGATGTTCAGTCTTAATGAAGCAAAAAAAGTGTGAGTTTATGTTGGAACTCTATCAAATTAGGCCCCACAAAGGGGTAATTATTGCAAATCACTGATGGTACTAAGTTAGATGTAAGAATCGTCTATTTTTTATTCTCTTAATGTTCAGTATAAGCTATATCTTGTTGTTGAAGATTATGACCCAATACTACATCTTTGCAGATCAATGTAAATCAGTTGTTCTCAACCTAGGGTAATTTTGCGCCACCCCCCACAGGAGATAATGGACAATTTATGGAAATATTGTTACAACCCAGTAGGAAGAATGTGCAACATTTCTAGTGGGAAGAGACTAGAGATGCTGCTGTACAGCCTACAATACCCAGAAAAACTCCCTACAATGATATGAACCAAGATATCAGTAGTGCCAAGGTTGAGAAACATGATACAGAAAAAAAACCATATTATTTATTAAAATAAACAGATTGCCTATTACATGTTGAGTCAAATATTTAGTGAAGCATCGTTCTGTGCTACCTATACAGATTACGTGATGATAATGCTTTTGAAAGTGCTTACTTCATATAACTTATCAGTCCCCATCCCTGTCCCAGAGGAACTCAGAACATGCTCCATATTCTTTGCATTATGATTACATCTCACTTAGGAACATAAAGTTAATAGACTAATAATATCAATAACTGTCCTTCACTGACTACTTACTATGTGCCAGATTCTGTTTTGACTATTTTTGCAGGTTTCACTTCATTTAATTCTCACGAAAACCCATCAGATAGGTGATATTTTTATCGCTTGTTTATAGATGAGAAAATGAGAATTTAAATACCCAAGCCACACAGCTTGCAGTCTTAGAACTAGGAAATGGAAAATGGAAACTATTTATTTGTGAAACCATTTGTATGAATCTTGAAATTAAAGAACCCCAAATTTATTGTAACTGTGACAAAGAGTATTTTGTTTGGAGACGTGGAAATGTACGTTGATATCCTGAGCATGTTAAACTTATTTCCAAATGTGCTTCATTGATGCTTACTAAAGCGGAAAACTCTGCTATGCTACACTGTCACCCCCATGTTACAGAGAGACTCAGAAATGATTTGAAGATTAAGCAGAAAGCTTGGAAAAAAGGAGGAAGAAATCGTAAGAAAAGAAAGGGGGGCAAAAGAGGAATAACAAAATATGCTGGGCATTTGGTGTATGAGTGGTAGAAGAGACTTATTCCAGCTTCAAGGATAGAAAAGGAAAATATTTTCCCAGAGGCAGGCAAAAGGATTAAAACTGAGACCTACTAGATATCAATCAATCTTCTAAATGTGTCACATGTGTTGACTCAGGTAATTCCCACCGCAACTCTGGGAGGTAAGTATACTATTCTCCCATTTTACAAATGAGGCCACCGAGGCGCAGAGAGATTGGATAGCTTGTCCAGGCCATAGGAATGGCAAGCAACCAAGACAACATTTGAACGTAGACACTAAGGTGCTAGCATCCATTGTCTTTAATCATACACAATTGCCTTATAGAAGATGCCTACGACCCAGAACAACAACAAAAATGAGTGGCTAAAATATCTGAACAATATTTCTCAGCAAAAATCACCCAACAATTTATGCTTTTTAGTTGTGTGTTTTGTTTGTTTGTTTGTTTGTTTTTTGTTTTTTGCTGTTCTTTGTGTGTGTGTGTGTGTGTGTGTGTGTGTGTAAAAGAAAGGGGAAAGAGCCTATGTGCATATATGCTGCATAACATAAAGGAAATATCTCCAGTCATAAAAGCAAGGGAATATATCCCTAAAATGAAAGGCTTAACTTCAGATAGTGTAAATTTTTACTAAAAATATGAAGGTTACTTTTGTTGAGGGAATGATCTGGAAACTTTGTCACTATGTGACTTGCTCAGTGTGTACCCATATGATCCACATCTCTCATAGGTGGCCAATATATTCAGTATCTATCCATGAGCACCTAGGTATATCATTCATGTTGTTAGTTTGATTGGGTGTTATATTGAGAAGAGATAACTTTATTTCTTAATTATCATCTTCCTAAGAGTTCCTGAATTTTACTATGCCAGTCTTCTTGTAGAAGTATACATTAAGCTCTTACTTACCTGTTTAAGAGGCCTTCACAATGAAATCTCTTCATTGAATTTAATTCCTTTATTGTTTATTTTATTTTATTTTATTTTATTTTATTATTATTTGAGACGTAGTCTCGTTCTGTCACCCAGGCTGGAGTGCAGTGGCACGATCTCGGCTCACTTCAAGCTCCGCCTCCCAGGTTCACCCCATTCTCCTGCCTCAGCCTCCCGAGTAGCTGGGACTACAGGCGTCCGCCACCTCGCCCGGCTAATTTTTTGTATTTTTAGTAGAGACGGAGTCTCACCGTGTTATCCAGGATGGTCTCGATCTCCTGACCTAGTGATCTGCCCACCTTGGCCTCCCAAAGTGCTGGGATTACAGGTGTCAGCCACTGCTCCTGGGAATTTATTTCCTTTAAATAAAGCTCTTATGCCGTGACTAAGATGTGATCAGTATGTTCTATCCCTGTGTCCTTTTTCAAACTTCCATCTTTCTTTTTATTTTTTCTTAAGATTCAACCTAAGTCAGAGTCTTATTGTTGATGTGTGGCTGCCTATACTGCCATAGATATAAATCAGTTTGGTGAAAACATTTAACTTAGAAACTAATCAATCAATAATTTCATATCAACTGTCTATGTTAGGGATGCTGTCATATTTTTATATAAAGTATTAGAAGACCCAGCTGTGGTTCTGAACAATGTTTATATTACATGTTTTTCTTCCATGTTTTTCTTGAACCATGGAATTAAAAATGCTTCATATACCATGTTTTATCACCTCAGTATCTCATTTAGCAGGTGATACTAGTAATTATAATAGTAATAAACAGAATTTATTGAGTGTCAGGCATTGATAAAAGTAATAAAACTTATTAAAGCTCAGGTATATGTCGTTTCTTGGACTAGCATTTTATTTATAACATCCATTTTACTAAAAATGTGTACAACCTATCAATGTGTATTTTCAAAGTATACGAAAATAATAAAATATTTATTGGCTACCATACAGGTGTTATATTTTCCCTGGTGCCACTGCTTTTTGCTGGAAAAACTACTACCAAAACATCTAAGCAATGAATATGCATCTGGTCTGACATCCTTCCAATCCCTGTGACTCATTGCTGCAAGTCATCATTTATAAGCTTAAATTTGATCAGTTCATTTTCACTTTCTCCTTTTGAAACCTTTTTTAGAATAAAAGAAAAACAGTACAGCTGCAAACCTTGACTGGAATGGCTCCTACCTACATTTGCAACCCATCTTACACAATTTTCATTTCTTTCCACTTGAGCCACACTGCCTTTCTTTGAGACCCTTTTATCAGCCACAATCTGTCATGACACAAGGCTCCTGGGCATGTTGCTATTTTGCCAATTGTAATGATATTATTAGTAATACAAATAGATAACATGTGCCAAATGAGCCTTATTATGTTTCAGGCACCTACAAAATGTTGTACATGGATTATATCATTTAATCCTCACAATGGCCATTAAGAGGGACACATGAATACTTAAACTAATCTTCCATATCCTCTCCATTGGAGCTAAAATCCTTGGCTCAATAAGACCTCCTTCCAAGTGTCACTTCCTCAAGAATATCTTTCAGCTAATATAATCTCAAAATACTGTGTTGGTCTTCTCCACATAGCCTTGAACACCAAGTGCTATCAGCAAGAAAAGTAGCCTTGTTGCTCACCATTGAATTCTCAGTTTCTCATAGGACCTGAAACATAGACAGTACCAACAAATGGTTGCTTTACCAATAATGTATGTTGGATATATGGGACTTAAAAATGTTTAACACATACTAAGATTTTGTTTATGTCTGCAGCCAATGTTGATAGGAGAAGAGTTTGTTACACATGCAGCTTCGAGGGAATTCATGTAGAATGTGATAATGTAATCACCACACCAATTGATAGGTGGTATAAATCATAAATTCTTATTTTGGGAAGGAAGATAAGTTTTGAATTGCACTATATAAAATGTATTCTTCCTTTTCTCTAAATACATGAGCTACTACACTTTAGGAAATCTGAAATGCCATCAATTTTAAGACTCACTACTCTTTTATAGACTCCTTAGAAAAAGACTGCCAGTGAAAATACATGATGCTTTCTTGTCAGTTTGAATGTTGTCGATTTCACCAATAGCATAATATTTTTGCATTCACTTATACAATGATATGTACACTGACAAAAGAAAAACACAGGTGAAGTAAATCAGTTAAGCTATTTTTAAAAACCCTTTGCATTTAGCATCCTATTCTTCTGTACTAGATTTCAATCCAGAGCCCTCTGTGACCATGTCTTTCCACATTCTACTGTTCTCAGGGACAGCAAAAGCATTGGTACTAAAGAATTTCCAAAAAGAATACTCCATTTCTGTCCCTGCTTTGTTTGCTTCATTGCTTGTATTCTCTTGTTTTGTTTTTCCAAGCTGATGACATCTAATCTGCAAGCTTTCTTGCAGATGTTGATTTACATTTAGCAGAAAATTCAAAAGAAGACTTTTGACCATATCCAGGACTCATACACCCACCTTAAATGTCCTTAAACGGTTTATTGACTAAGACAATGTGAAGTCACATTGTGAAGCTAAGCCAACAGAAATAACAAGTTTACACGTATTCAAGCAAGGAAAACTATGTCTTACTTCTCTTTGAGTTGACTACAACTATAAGATAGAAAAAAAAATTCCTTTTATGGTCCATTGAAATAAGATATTTAGTGATTCTATATATCAACTATGTGTCTAGAACTATGATACATCTTTGCGATGTTTATTTCTTCAGTCATTATTTCTCACAACTCAGGCCAGATAAGCTTATTATCTCCATTTGACAGGTGAGAACACCGAGACTCACAGAGAGGAAGAGATTCATCAACTTTCCCAGAATGAAATAATTGGTAAAAGAGTTGACATTTAAGTCCTCTTCTGTAAATATCAAACAGCAGAAGTATAAACTTATTAGGTGATTGTAAGCATTAAATAAGGAAATATACTTAAGGTGCTTGGCACAATACCTGGAAAGTAGTAAGCATCCAATAAATATTAGCCTTTTAACATAATTTATTTGTCCAACAAGTATTTTTTTGAGCATCTTCAGAGGATGAGTTATTGTTCTAGGCACTAGGTATACATAATTAAAGACACTTACATTTTTTAAAAAGCATTCTTTGCTCTACTGAGCATTCATCCTAGGGGATTGTTTGTAATGATGTGTCTTTTTTTAATTCTAAGAATTTAGTTTGAAGAAATTATACCAGATCATCTTCAATTCAAGGTGTGATGGGACTGTTTCAGCACTAAACAGACTTTATACCAATTTATTAAAGTATGCATATGTATTAACAAAATCAAATTCTTTTGGCAGACTATTTCAGCAGATTTAGTTCATTGTGAGAATGATTTTTGTAAGAATAAATAATGTAAATAGCTACAACATGTACAATTGCACAGTGACAAGATTTCTTCATTGGATTTTGGAGAGGACCTCTTAATTTATAGGTGAAATGACAAATAAAGATTGTTTTATTGAAATATTACACTCTTTCCTGCAAAATCAAATTTATGTGGCTGGAGAAGTAAATATATCTACATTTTCCTAAGGCATCTGAAATTTTTTAGGGCACAGTTATGTAAAGGAAATTTCTTTATTGGCACAGTTTGATGTTTTGAAAATAATAGGTAAAACAAAACACCATCGCTGTAAAGCCTAAATTGTATTTACACTGCCTTTGTAAGAATCATTTCAGTATCCGTTAATTAATTCATTGCTACAGAATTGGTGCTGATTTACAAACTTCAAGTCAGAAGCTACCAAGTTTTCATGTATTTGGCATTAACATTCTAAAAGATCTATGTTCAGAATAAAATTTTCCCTGCAAACATTTAATTTTTATAAACACTAGGAAATAAATATATTTCTGGTTTCTTTTCCCAGTCGATTCGACTCCTATGTGGTGTTCTCTCTCACACACGGTTTTTAATACATTCTTTGGACTACTTGTAGGTTACTCAATTACACCCATCTTTTCTTTGCCAGTGCTACATGACTGTAATTACTGTCATGCAGAATAACTTTTATTATTTGATAGGACAGATATCACTTTGCAAATCTAGGTGTATAATATAATCTTTAAGGACACGGTCTCTGGGGTCTTGTTGCTTGGTTCATTTTGTACTAGCTGTGACATTTAAAACAATGCTTCAATTTCCTCTGTCTCAATTACTTCATCTGTAAAATGACAGTATGATATTGCCTTTTACATGGTTTTGTTTTGAGGATTAAATGAGATAATTTATGAAAAATGGCACAATACTGGCTTCCTGATAGACACAGTATAGTAGCGTCACCTATAATAATAATAATAATAATTATTATTATTTTGCTGTTTCAAAAAGTTCATATGTTTCTTAACACATTAACACTGTTAACTTTCAAATATAACCCTATTTGGACTCTAATTCTTATTGCATTAAATTTAGAGATTAATAAAATACAGAAAATAGAAAATAAAATTGGGAAAATAGGAATCCTTGCAATAATATTTTCTCACACAATAGGTTTTTTGGTACTGATTTCTTCCTCAGAAATCGTTATTTTTTTCCTAAGTTTCTGAACTGAGTTAATAGTTTCAGCTTTTCTTGTTAGAAAAAAAAAACCAGTAAAGCATAAATATGTACCTATTTGACTTTTTTAGTAAAGCTATAGATATGTACTTATTTGACTTTTTTGCCCATATTTTACTTTATTTCTTTTTTTTTTTTTTTTTTTTTTTTTTTTTTTTTTTTTTTTTTTTTTGAGACGGAGTCTCACTTTGTCGCCCAGGCTGGAGTGCAGTGGCACCATCTCGGCTCACTGCAGGCTCCGCCTCCTGGGTTCACGCCATTCTCCTGCCTCAGCCTCCCAGTACCTGGGACTACAGGCGCGCACCACCATGCCCGGCTAATTTTTTGTATTTTTAGTAGAGACGGGGTTTCACCGTATTAGCCAGGATCGTCTCGATCTCCCGACCTCGTGATCTGCCCGCCTCGGCCCCCCAAAGTGCTGGGATTACAGGCGTGAGCCACCGCGCCCGGCTTACTTTATTTCATAAGATGAAAATAGGATAGAAGAAGGAAGAGAAAGTTAAGGAAAGTAAAGAGAAAGGGAGGAAGAAGAAAAATATGAAAATTTAATATTATAAATCATTTGTAATAGGACCTCTATGAGCTGTACGTGGGAAATTATTTCATTTGATTTAATTTATTTGCTTCTGGTTTTAGTCTTCTTTTATAGGTGCAGAATCTTAGACTTGAAAGTATAAGGTCTTCAGCTTCCCCTCACTTCAGACTGAATCTGATGGTTTTGAGCTTTACACTGCTCTGTCTTAGTTCCTTACTTTCTAAAGAGCCTATAAAAGACGTTTTGAGTTACTCTTTGTCTTGAATAACTTGTGGGAATATTCCTTAACTTTTTAATTGGCTGGATAGCTTGGTTCACCTTTGTTATTAAGTATAGTTCAATTGCAGTATGCCCCCATAACAAGGTATTTGATGCTTTTCAGAACGTTTTGAGATTGTATCCACACTAGAAGTCGGTTTTATTTGGCAAAATGCTCCATGCTTCCTAAAATGAAGCAGTGTTTTTTATGTAATGGGTTCACAATTGGATATGTATTTGCATATACCTATGCTGATAACTAGCTTATTTTCTGAAATTTTAAATTTACATTTTTTAAATTATTATAGGCTGGGCGCAGTGCCCCATGCCTGTAATCCCAGCACTTTGGGAGGCCGAGGCAGGCAGATCACGAGGTCATGAGATCGAGACCATCCTGGCTAACACGGCGAAACCACGTCTCTACTAAAAATACAAAAAATTAGCCGGGCGTGGTGGCGGACGCCTGTAGTCTCAGCTACTCGGGAGGCTGAGGCATGAGAATGGCATGAATCTGGGAGGCAGCGCCTGAAGTGAGCAGAGATCACGCCACTTCACTCCAGCCTGGGTGACAGAGTGAGACTCTATCTCAAAAAAAAAAAAAAAAAAAAAAAAAAAAAAAAAAAAAATTCAAGAGTGAAAATGTAGCTTTTAGATTCCAGCCTATTTGAGACACACTATTATTTCCACCCTCTTCACAAAATATGACCTTCAAAATATATATATAAACAGTTTTAAATCCATGTTACTACTCTACTAATTTCTGTGTTATACAATCTATATCAAGATTATTTTTGACATTTTAATTCAGAGCTGTAACCTGATTTACTGCTTTACTGAAAAACATAAATTTTATTTATGTCATAGTTTGGCAATGTGGTTTGTAAATATTTTTGATATACTTTGTAAATAACATTTTACAGACTGTGAAATAAGAATATATTCACTACAATTCTGTAATATAGCATCTTTAATCTAAAGAAATTTAGTACAAGATGCCATTTATAGAACAATTGTGATACCCATTACAAGTTTAAATCTCCATAACAGCTTGATAAGAATCTTGTGATAGATATATATAGAAAGGCTGTACTTACAACGTATAATGCTAATTGTTGATAATCATCCCTACTCATTACTCCTTACCTCCCACATGGAAAAAACTAAGAGAAAAATGGTGTATTATACACACTCAGCAAATAGGTCTTTATTTATTTTCATCATTCAGGAGATAAAAACATTCAAAAAGGAACTGAGGTAATCTTAAACAACCTATAGAAACACAACAACCCTAAACTAGATAGTCATTAAATATTCTGGCCTTATATTTTCTATCAAACGTGATTCAATTAATTTTTGGAATGTACTTTTTATGTTATTTTTAATCACTTTTATAACTTTTGCAGAGTAAAGTTAATGTTTTACATTTATCTAGTGAGTTAAATGTTCCTACTAGAAATATACTTTTATTCCAATTCAATGAGATTTCATTCTTTTATATGAAAAGGTTATGCCCAATTTCCTCAAAGTAACTTGGTTATTTTTAATATATTTCATTTCAAATATAGGGTGTAATACTTCTAACACCATGGCTTAAAAAATCAGTGGGGTTGAGATAATGCGATTACCTTGTTTTCTTGCATGAGTCAACAAATAGAGTTCATTAGAGGGTTGAATCTCTGTATATTATGAAGCTGTTGTGAAATGCAAAGCATATTTAAAATTTCTCATACTTGCCTTCTCAGAATGGTATGTTTAATAAGCTCAAATTTTCATGTTGAAAAATATCAATGATATTTCTGATTCCTTTATACTAAACATCTTGCTTAATCAAAAATTCATAAAAATCATCATATTCCGCTAACTAGAAATGTAACAGGCCAATATTGAAAGGTCATCTTAGTTAAAAGGGCTACTTTTAGCAAATTCACTATACCATGGGATCTTTTCAATCAGATCACTGTCAAAACAGATAAGCATACTTTTCTTTCTCATCCTACAAACCAGACACATAAGAGTTCTTATAGATCAGTTATTTATATTAATATTTTTGTTTATATATATATGTTATGTGGATGTTCAGGTGATAAAAATATTCCTTATTATAGATGTACTCAGAATGGACTGTGGGCTACATTAAATCTATCTCCTTATACTTTGTTATTTTAGTTGTTTAGAGAAAGAGTAAAAGAAAAATTTGTCTATACCAATAAAACATTGCCTTTTAGTTTTATATGTTACACACAGAAAATATGTGATCATTACTTATAGCTATAGAACTAATAGCAGAAATTAATGTATTGGTTATGTGTTTACTTCTTTTTTCTTTATTTTAATATATTTCATTATCAAAAGATTATACATTGTGAGTTGTCACCCATTTAAATCATCTAAAGCTTTCTAGAATCTATTTGTTTCAATGCACGTTATTTATGACAGTAATGGATTCTATAATAAATTAATCCCTTTTCTATTGGTCAAAATTTACTTTCTCCTAACATCAATCTGTGACATCTAATTTTTATTTAATCTTATTGTATTATATAAATTATATAATATAAATTATAGCAATTATATATAATTATAAGATATCATATATAATTAATTTAATTAAACTTATATTATGATCAAACAACCTTAGCATTACCATTCAAAGACAGATGATTTTCTGTATTTAGGATTCTAGCCATCATCAGCTTAGCATCCCTAGAAGTTCAAGTTATATGTCATGTTTAGTATTGTAACCTCACCACCACGTAACGTACTAGACTTGATTTGAATGTGTATAGTCTATTAATGATTTTGTTATTGTTTTAGACATTTTTTCTCACAGTCCTATAAGAATATGCAGCATGTATTATAAATATATGATTAAATAATTTTGGTACTTCTTTTAATATGTTTTCTTACAACACTCTATTTTGTTTGAACCTGTCAATGTCTCTCCTATTCATATGTATTTCTACATAAATGGAGAGTCAAAATTATCTAGGGATGGATGCTCATGTGAATGATATAAATGAATTAAAACTGAATGAAGAAATGAATCAATAATTATCTAATTATGCCATTGATCCTTGATATTTTTTTCCCTTGCAGTATGGTCTACGTAAAAGTTTTAGAGTCCTGGATTTGCAGGAGCACTTCATGAATGTAAGGAGGGTAAAGATATTGATGAATGAATATATAACTGAAGCTATATGAAGGTTTTGTGTCCACCTCCTACCTTAGAGGACCTAGTCATCCAGCTTTAGAGATTCTCAGCCTTGCCACTATTAACGTCTCGAGTTGAGCAACGTTTTGGGCTGTCCTGTGTGTTGTAGTTTCTTAACAGATTAAGAGGTATTATTTCACTCTTTATTTCCAAACTTTCATGAATTTGTCTTACTCACATCAAAGCCTATGAAAGGTGGCTGGGTTCTTGGTCACCATTCACCCATATTGGTATGACTTTGTGTGACCTTTAAACAAATGTTGGGTTTATTGTTTAATTTTATCATTATAATCATATTATATAAATTGGATATTGGGAGCTTCATGTAATAAATGAAATAATATGCACAGATGGGATAATTGACCTAAGAATGTTTAGCTGAGCAATACAGCAATTTCTTTAAGGAATAGCTGAGTAATAAAACTTTAAAATATGTCTCATGATGCAGTTTCTTTTCATGAATTGTAGATATAGCTTCAATTCCTCTAATTAGTTGGATTCAAGTCTTCAACATCAGTTACAAGATCACAACAAATCTCAAAAACAGAATCACGACATTGGGTAAAGAAAAATGGCTTTGCGTAGCCACTCAGTCACTCTAAATGTAACCTAGTGCTTCTCAACCAGGGGCTCTTTTGCGCCCCAGGGAAAATTTTGCCATAGAGATTTTGTTGTCATCACAAGTTGGGGTGGGAGTTCTACTGGCATCTAGTGGGCAGAGGGAGGCTAGGCATGTTGCTAAACATCCTACAATGCACAGGACAAACAATTGAGAACAAAAAAATTGTTTGACCCAAGATATCAATAGTGACCACTGAGAATCCCTAAAACTGGATGACTAGGTCCTGTAAAGTAGGAGATGGAAATACAACCTTCAATATAGCTACAGTTTACAGATAAACTTACCAACATCACTATCCATCTTTATGCTTATAGTTATTTGGTATAATTACTAGGGGTAGGATAATTGGTGTGAATATATTTGAATTTTATTCCTGATTTTACCATCTATTGGCTTGGTAACCTTGGGCAAATCACTATGCTTTACTGACTTTTAAAATGAAAATGCTGTAAAACAATTTCTAAATTATGGGGTTGTTTAGAAGATAAAATAATACATGCAAAGTAATGAACAGCAAACCTGGAGAGTAAGTTCTCCATAAATTACAGCTATTATGTTAATTTTATGTACTAATGGTTATTAAGATGTATCAATTGTGATGTGCAAAATGTGTAACTTTTTTGCAAAACTCTAATTAATTTCTGCCACCAGCTCTTTTAAGACTATTGTTAAAAGAAAATTAGCCATTTGTTAATAAACTCAATCCATTAGTTTTTTGTTTTTTTTTTAACAGATAAGTGTTATTATTTTCTCCCTTTGTTTCCAAAGTTGCATATAAGTTTCTGACTCACATCAAAGCCTTTGAAAGGTGGCTGGGTTCCTGGTCACTACTGACCTGTTTTGGCATCTTTTGCAGCATCTTTATTTTCCTAGTTCCTATTCAGTAAGAGCCATTCTGCTCTGACATGTGGAAAACGTATTTTTTTTTCCAATTGGGGATCTGATAAAAAGAGTCCACACACATGATTCTTTCTTTTCAACATCCTAACCCTGATGTCACTGTCTATAGCTCTAAGATCTCCATAGGGATCTTTTGGATATTATCTTAATTTTGTCACTGTGGGAAACTCAGTAGGGCAATCTCACATCTAGACCCAGTGGACAATTATGTCTACTTTATTGCTACAACGACTTACATGTTGGGAAGTCTAGAACCGCATGGTTTTGTGGGCTCAGATATCCTCTGCTCTCGAATCCCAAAACTTTTCTAGAGGTTCTAGAGATTCTATTGTTCCTCTGTGCATGAAGCTCAGATGGGTTAAAATGCAAGACAGAAAGTCATCAGAGACTATTCCTAAACTGAATTAATTTTTCTGCTCTTCTCTCTGATGCTTCTCATGACCCAGCTCAAAGATTGGTGGAGAGAGGTTTATCTACTCATTCTGCACCATCCCAGTGGCTTGTGAATTTTCCTTCCACTCCTGTTGTTTGTGTTAGGACTTCAACCCTTAAAAACTCAAAAGCCAAGAAATCCTTTTTTTTTTTTTTTTTCAATATCTGTTATGGCTTCCCTTAATTGGTGGTAAAATGGCCTAAGGTCATATGGTAATGAAGAATGGAAAATGAATAGCTAAACATATCAGAATATTACCCGATAAGTATATCATCTTGCTTTACTACACACTCTACTTCATAACTAGCAAACTTAATAGATATAGTGTTTGACTTTTAAAGATCTAGTCAGTTTTAGATTTGTTAATTTTGGTGCAAGGTTGAGATGGAAGATAAACTTTCTCTGAGCTTGGCAGTCCGTTCAGATTTTAAAGTGTTATTGTTAATTCTGTTTGATCTTTCCCACTTCTTTTTTCTCAAAATATAATATTATAGCCTCTCTGTACATCCTATCTTCCTCATACTGCCCTCATAACTTTTTGTTCATCTATTCCCTCCTATTTTCATTTTTAAAGAAATAAATGGGCAGTTCTGCTCCAGTTCTTCTTCAGGGCAGCAGCCTTCAAACAACTGAATGTTTTTACCTGTTGGTACAGTAAGAAGGCTTGGGGTTACAAGGGAATGTATAATTTTAAGAAATTTAATTTACAGATCCACATGTGCTATTTCTTAAAACTAACCTACCTGAAAACTGTCTAAAAGCTGTAGATTGTTTTTTCTGCCTTGTCTTTCACAATTGCCCTTCTCCCATTTCAGAGAAGAAAGGCACAATGCTCACTCAGCCATCATCTTTTCACTGGCAGAAGATGTAAAGATCTCCAGGGAATCAAACAAAGAGACAGTTTGGAGAGTGCTTTGTAAAGTAGACTCCAAAAAGCAAAGCAAAGAAAGTCTTAGTAAGAAGTATTGAAAGGAGAAGTCTTACTTTATCCTGTTTACGTATCTCTTGTTTGCATATCTGTTTCAGCTAGACTGAAACAGGACTCTGACTCTTTTTACCAAAGCTTTCTTGGGGTATACATGTGTTTGGGTGTTTGCATATACCTATATCTATATACACACATATAACATATACACACATATATGTATGTAATATCTTTTCCTATCTCTAGCTCTCTAAATATGTATACATGTATGTATACTTAAATGTATACTTATCTCTTAGCTATCTCTTTAACTGTGTAATTAGAATTCAGTAGTGAGACTGTTGTATCCCATATGTCTATGACTGGCTTTTGGCAATGCAGACATTTTCTCTGAATTGAATGAATGAGATAAACCTGTTTTTCTAAAGTTTAATAAACAATATATATTTAAAGGATTTATCATATAAAATTTGCCAAAAATATGCATTTCCACAATTATTTGACATAATCATAGTTACTGCTTTGGTCTGAATGTTTGTGTTGCCAAATTAATATGTTGAAAGCTAATCGATGATGTAAGTGTCAAGAGGTGAGGAATCCTTAACCATGAGAGCTGCTGCGTGGGTTGCACCCAGGAAAGCCCAGGGCTATGTGGAGCTTTGGGAACACAACCCAGTGTATCCTGAAAGCAAGAAATTGAGTCAAAGATTATTCTCAGGCTTTAAGATATAATGTTGTCTGCCCTGTTGGACTTGGGTTTTGAACTTACTTGATACCAATATTACCCATTTCTTTTTTTTTTTTTTTTTTTTTTTTTTTTTTTTTTTTTTTTGAGACAAAGTCTCACTCTGTTGCCTGGCTGGAGTGCAGTGGCGCTATCTCGGCTCACTGCAACCTCTGCCTCCTGGGTTCAAGCGATTCTTCTGCCTCAGCCTCTCAAGTAGCTGGGACTACAGGCATATGCCACCATGCCTGGCTAATTTTTGTATTTTTAGTAGAGATGGGGTTTCCCCATGTTGGCCATGATGGTCTCGATCTCTTGACCTCGTGATCCGCCCTCCTCAGCCTCCCAAAGTGCTGGGATTACAGGCATGAGCCATCACGTCTGGCCCCAATTATCAATTTCTTAGTTCTGATTTCTGCATTTTAGAATTGCGAAATATCTACCCTCCGCCTTCCTCACCATCATATTTTGGAAGCACGTAAGTTATTTGATTTCACAGATTCCCAGGTAGAAAGCAATTGGCCTCAGAATAAATCACACCCCATGTGTCATCCATATCTGATTTAGATATTTAAATGAGACTCTGGACTTTAGACTTTTGAGTTGATGCTGGAGTGAGTCATAACATTTGGAGCTTTTGGGATGGTGTGGATGCATTTTGCATGTGAGAATTTTGGGGAGCCAGGGGCAGAATTCTATGGTCTGAATGTTTGTGTTCTCCCAAAATTTTATTTTGAAACCTCATCCTGAATGTGATAGTATAAAGAAGTTGAGTTTTGTGGGATGTGATTAGGTTTGAGCATGGAGCCCTCATGAATGGGATTATTGCCTTTATAACAGAGGCTTTGGGGAGCTTGTTCACCCTGTCTTGATTTTGTACTTTCCAGCTTCCAGAACTGTGAGCAAAAAAATATTTCTATTATTTATAGAAATTTATTTCTATATTAGTCAGGGTTCTATAGAAAGACAAAATCAAAAGCATGCATAGATAGAGATAGACAAGAAGATTTATTAGGAGAATTGGCTCATGCAGTTATGGAGGTCGAGAAGTCTCACTACGGCTGTCGTCAAGCCGAAGAACCAGGGGAAACCAATGTTGCAACTCTCAGTCCTAGACAGAAGATCTGAGGTGCTGGAGGGCTGTTCATTGCAAGTTCCAGAGTCCAAAGGCCAGAAAACCTAGAGTTCAGATGTCCAATGGCTGGAGAAAGAAAAGGTGTCCCGGATCCAGAAAATATAGTAAGTTGGCCTTTCCTCTGACTTTTTGTTTTATCTGGGTCCCCATCTGATTGGATGGTGCCTGCCTCCACTGAGAGCAGATCTTCCCCCACTCAGTCCTCTGACATGACAATATCCTCTGGAAACACCTTCACAGATACACCTTAAAATAATGCTTTACAGCTATCTAGGTATCTCTTAATCCAGTCAAGTTCTTTATTTTATTTTATTTTATTTTATTTTATTGAGACAGAGTTTCACTGTTGTTGCCCAGGCTGGAGTGCAATGGCACGATCTCAGCTCACCACAACCTTTCTCCTGGGTTCAAGCGATTCTCCTGCCTCAGCCTCCTGAGTAGCTGGGATTACAGGCATGTGCCACCATGCCCGGCTAATATTGTATTTTTAGTAGAGACAGGGTTTCTCCATGTTGGTCAGGCTGGTCTCGAACTCCTGACGTCAGGTGATCCTCCCGCCTCGGCCTCCCAAAGTTCTGGGATTACAGGCGTGAGACACTGCACCCGGCCCAATCCAGTCAAGGTAATTCTAAAATTAATCATTGCATGCTGTCTTATTATATCTTATTATAATGTCTTATTATAAGCCAGAATGGAATAAGAAAGAGGCTAATTTTAAAAGGTTAAGAGGCTACCTAGTTTTTAAATGATTATATGGGATATAAGGCCATTTTTAAATTGACAGATAAAAATATATGTATTTATTGTGTACAACATAATGTTTTAAAGTATGTATACATTGTGGAATAACTAAAGCTAGCTAATTAACATATGCATCACCTCACATTGTAATTATTTTTGTGGTGAAAACAAGATCCACTCTTGCATGTTTCAAGAATACAATATATTATTATTGACTCTAGTCACCATGTTTTAAGACAGCGGTTTTTTTGTTTGTTTGTTTGTTTTTAGACACAGCCTTACTCTGCTGCCCAGGCTGCTGGAGTGCAGTGGCAGAATCACAGTTCACTGCAACCTCCGCCTCCTGGGTCCAAGCAGTGATTCCCCTGATTCAGCCTCCCGAGTATTTGGAATTACAGGCATGTGCCACCATGCCTGGCTAATTTTTGTATTTTTAGTAGAGATAGGGCTTCACCATGTTGGTCAGGCTAGTCTCGAACTCCTGACCTAAAGCAATCCACTCGCTTCGGCCTCCCAAAGTGCTGCGATTACAGGCATGAGCCACCTCACCCTGCAGATTTCTTGAATTAACTCCTCCTATCTCGATAGAAATTTTATATCCTTTGATCAATATCTCCCCTACCCCTTCTTTCTGTCCCAGCTCCTGATAACAGCCATTCCACTCTCTACTTCTATGAGTTCGACTTTTTCTGATTCCACATACACATAAAGTGAAATCATGTGGTATTTGTCTTTCTGTGCCTGGCTTATTTCATTTAAAGTGATATTCTCCAGGTTTATCTATGTTGATGTAAATGACAGGCTTTTTTTTTCTTTTTTAAGGCTGAGTAGTATTCCATTGTGTATGTGTACCACATTTCCTTTGTCCACTCATCTGTTGATGGACACTTAGGTTGATTCTGTGTCTTGGCTACGGTGAATAATGCTGCAAAATCATGGGAGTGCAGGAGTCTTTTAAACATACCAATTTCTTTTTCTTTGGATATATATTTAGGAGTGAGATTGCTTTTTGAGTGAAAGAGCATATTGTAATTCTTAGATAATTTTCCTGGGTCATAAATGATACCTTATAATCTATTATTCTGTATCTTGAGTTGTTCTTTAAATGCTTTATTTCACACTTGCTCACACTGGAGCTCAATTGCCATTTGTCTTACCCTACACAGCTCCATGAGTTCTTCCTGCACTTTACTCCCACTGATTCAGCATTCCTTTGCTTAGAATAGCTTGGATAATTTACTGTGTACTCCCACTTTTAGGTTATTTATAAAAATCTTTAAATAAAATTACTGTCAAACCCAGGGAATGACATTGTTAAACTTTCCCACCCAGTAAAGGATTAATTTAGCTCTGTTCTTTTTCTTCTAATTGTGTCTACTCCTCATTGACAGTGATCAATAGGTATTTGTTAAGCAGCACACTATGTGCTTAAAAGTAGACCAGAGTCTTGGGATATACCGATGAATTCAAAGACATTAAAAGGATTCTACTTAATCACAAGGCAATTAAACTTTATTTGCTTTTTTAACAGTCTCAATAATGAAAATTTACTTAAGAGCATGCAATAGTTATATTCACCATTTACTGTTCTTATTCTTCCATTAATGAATGGCCTTATCTGTGTTTTCTATTGACAATACACAGGGAAACTTCAACTTTTCTTCTAAGTTTTAAACAGTTATCCAATTGATACTAAAATTATTTAGAGCCTATATCTAAAAAAATGAACTTTTAAAAAATATTACTGAGAATGGGAAAAGGCAATATTCCACTGTAGGCTAAGAGTCCTTCTCACATTAAATGAGTGATTCTTAAATATAAAATTATGGAACAGGGGCAATCTCCTGATGGCACTTTTGCCAGGTCAAAGTGAAATGATAAAAATGAGAACATTAACCACAGTTTAACAAAAAGTTACATTTATGTAATTGCCATGTCTATCCTAATGTCCTTCTGATTTTTGTGTGTGTTAATATATCCTGTTTCTACTGATGATGTGGTTATTGGACAAGGAATGTGGGTATTTTTAGTGTCTGTAGTTGGTGTGTCAGTCCATTCTCATGCTTCTACAAAGAACTGCCCAAGACTGGGTAATTTATAAAGGAAACAGGTTTAATTGACTCATAGTTCCTCATGACTGAAGAGGCCTCGGAAAACTGATAGTCATGACAGGGAAGGAAACACATCCTTCTTCACGTGGTGGCAGGAAGGAGAAGTGTCAAGCAAAAGTGGGGAAAACCCCTTATAAAACCATCAGATCTTGTGAGAACTCACTCACTCTCACAAGAACAGTTGCATGGAGGTAACCACCCCCATGATTCAATTACCTCCCACTGGGCCCCTCCCAGGACATGTGAAATTTATGGGAACTACAATTCAAGATGAGATTTGGGTGAGGACACAGCCAAACTGTATGAGTTAGTAAATGGGAAAGCTGGCAAATTTGTGCTACTCTTCCTCACTTCTTTAAATGTTTTATGGTATGTTGGATTCTAAATTTAGTAATATTGATTTATATATCAATAAGCAAAGAATTTTAACTCTTCAGTAGAGCCTTGGCTACAAGATCTAAGATTGTATGTCCCCAAATCCCACAGTGTTCTCCCATATTCTTTCTCTATGGCCAGCTGATGGCCAAATCATATACTTTAAGGTGAAAATACATGTTAAATCAACAACTCAACTACATATCTGCTTCACATGGAAGATTAATTTGCAAAACTCATATTGCTCTGAAACTTTTGGCTTTGAACTCTCAATAAATGAGAGTTTTCTCTGTGCTGATAAATCATTGTTACATGCGTTTGTGTACATTCAAATCTACACTCCTTTTCACTTAGCAAACATGTCCTTATAGAGAAAAATACTTTAATTTGGTAAAGCATAAATATATACATGAAAGTAGAATTAATGTAGTGATACATAACTCCACTGTGGGCTGAGTCCTTATTTGTTATTTTTTCAACAATTTTTTCTCAGATATTAACTAGGTCCCAAGCACTTTGCTATATTCTAGAAAAGAATAAAGCTAGACCGGGTGCGGTGGCTCACGCCTGTAATCCCAGCACTTTGGGAAGCTGAGGTGGGCTGATCATGAGGTCAAGAGATCAAGATAATCCTGGCCAACATGATTAAACCCCATCTCCACTAAAAATACAAAAATTAGCTGGGCGTGGTGGTGCATGCCTGTAGTCCCAGCTACTCCGGAGTCTGAGGCAAGAGAATCACTTGAACCCGGGAGACCGAGGTTGCAGTGAGTGGAGATTGCACCACTGTGCTCTAGTCTGGCAAAAGAGCAAGACTCCATCAAATAAATAAATAAATAAATAAAGCCAGACATAGTCACAACCCTAGCTTAAAGAATAAAGGTGAATACAGGTAGCCATCCATAGCCTTATAAGAAAATACACATTTGTCACTGTGGAGAGATTTCTTTTTCTCTCTCTCTCTCTCTTTCCTTCTCTCTCTCTCTCTCTTTTCTTCTCTCTCTCTCTCTCTTTCTCTCTCTCTCTCTCTTTCCTTCTCTCTCTCTGTGTGTGTGTGTGTATATGTGTGTGCATACAGCTTCTCTGTGTGTGTACATATTATGTACTCACATACACAGGGAGAGAGAGAAAAAAGGAGAGACAGAGAGCATGCAGAAATCTGAAGAATAAGTGAAAGTTAATAAAAAGGGATTCAAAGTAGGGGAGGAGAAAGAAGGCCCCAAGGCTTCAGGAAAACAGGTAAGGATGAGGGGCCAAGTGAAGGCAGAAATGAAAGGTAAGCAGGGGTGCTTCAATGTTTCTAAAAGGAAAGGAAAGCATGGAGGTGTTTTGCTCAGGGAATATCAATATCTGATCAATGTGATGGAATC
Source organism: Macaca thibetana thibetana (assembly GCF_024542745.1). NCBI lineage: Eukaryota > Metazoa > Chordata > Mammalia > Primates > Cercopithecidae > Macaca > Macaca thibetana. Next base: position 29,518,383 of record NC_065590.1, read on the forward strand.
ATAGCTTTAGCTGAATGCAGAGAATGGATTGCAGGGAAGCCTGGGGGTACATGCACGTAGATGATTTAGGTTCCTATTGTAGATATTAAGGGAAAAGGCAAAATCGCAGCTGAACTAAGAAAATTTGTGTTAGTGAAAGATACTAAGAAGTAAATGAGCCAGAGTAGCATTTAACAAGTAGATTCAAGAGAATTTTTGATTAATTGGACAGGGGAAATACGGAGATGGATATCAGGGATGACTTTTTTCTTTTCTTTCTTTCTTTTTCTTTTTTTTTTTTTTTTAAGACAGTCTCACTCTGTTGCCCAGGCTGGAGTGGTCTAGTGGCACGATCTCAGCTCATTGCAACTCAGCCTCCCAGGTTCAGGTGATTCTCCTGCCTCAGTCTCCTGAGTAGCTGGGACTGCAGGCATGCACCACCACGCCCAGCTAATTTTTTGGTTTTTATTTGGTAGAGACAAGGTTTCACCACGTTGACCAGGCTGGTCTCAAATTCCTGACCTCAAGTGATCCATCTGCCTTGGCCTCTCTAAAATGCTAGGATTACTGGTGTGAGCTCCCACGCCTGGCCAGGATTGACTTTTAATCACTGACTTAGAAGCTGGATTCATACAGGTTCTATTACATGTGGAGCCAAGGTTTAAAGGGAAATCTGGATATAGACCATGCAGAGATTTGAGATATCCAAAAGACTTTGTCAAGGAGGCAACCGGTATACATATCTGGGGCTAAAAGTAAGATCTGGCCTTGAGATATCAATTTCTTGTTAATCCACTTATAGGTGTCAATTGCTACATATATGATTACCTAGGGAAATATTATAGGATGAAAAGAAGACAATCTTTAGAGGCAGCCTTGAGGAATTCAAATCAGTAGAGAAGGTAAGATTCCAAACGAGGCAGAAAATGGATTGCCTAACATAAGACAAGAAACACAAAAGATACAGGACAAGGAAGCCAAGGTAAATACAGGTCCAGGCTAACAAAAGTAAATGCTACTTAGGAGCCAAGTATTAAGATGGTTGGAAAATATCCAGTGGATTTAGAAAAATGTGTTTGGTGATAATCATGAGACATTTGGAAGTAGAATAATAGATTAAATTAATGACTAGTCTGAGAAATGTGTAAAAAGTCAGAAAATTGAGAGACTAACTACAGAGAGCTCTTAGAAGAAACTTGTCTTTGAAACTGGAAAGTCTCTAAATTGGTCCTTAATTTTCAGATGTTAGCTTTACTTTAAACGAATAAAATATAGAAGTAAAACTTAAGGAATATAAATTAAAATCTTTAAAGATTGTTAAATACCAAATTCCTCACTCCGTGAGTGTAGTTTTATTTAGCACAGGTCTTTTTGGTAATTGGAATAGTTTTTTAATAGACACCATGCTTAATCATCCTCAAGAATCTGCCACTGTGATTCAAAGATGTTTCATATTCCACTTAAAACATCAAGCATCTAAAATAAAAAGAATATATTAGTTCACCTCCTGGAGCTTTGAGATATTTTAATAAAAACAACTAACACTAATAATGGGCTCATTAACACTTCCCTTTGTCATGTATAAGTATCCCTGGGTCTATAGCCAAATATAGTATAACCTCCAGCAGGAGTGTATATGTGATTAAGACTGGAATTTCCTCAAGTTTGAAGCAAATCTTCAAAATACTTGTTTGTTCTGACTCATTTTTAGTTAAATACCCTCAAGAAGTTTATATGAACTGCTATGGCAAATTGTACAATCATCACTAAAGTGTTACTTGATGGTTTCTGGAAATTGTCCTTTGCTAAAATAGTTCATCCATCAGAAAGTTGCTAACAAAGACATCAAATTGCAAAATATGCATTCCATTGGAATAAGGAAGTGGTTTTGGTTAAAAATCAAACTGTTCTACAGGAGAATGATGATACTTCGTGTCTATTATTAACACTTTAAAACTGAAGAGTTTACGCGGTATTTTCTGAGCTCATCAGTTCACTGTATAATGGAGTATATTATGAAAAACTCGCGAACGCCAAAAAGCAGGAAAATATATCCAGAACTAAAGTTCTTTCCGTGGAGGATGAATAGAAAACATTATTTTGAAGACTATTTTTTTTTCCTAAAAATTCAGTTTTCTAGTGATTGCTTCTGGTGTCAAAAACAACAAAAATAACAATAAACTGAAATGTACAGAACACTTGCTATATGCCCAGGAGTATGTCAAGTTTGCATGATTGCTAAGAGCTTGAGCATTAACAAATAAACAGACAACTTAGTTTCAGATTCTGACCTCTCAGTCCTCTAAGCACGGTAACATCTGCCACCCATAAAGTTGTTGATATAAATGGTTTAAAAATTACCTAGTTAGGTAATGACAAACACATGTATAGGTAATTTAGAAAATAAATAATAAAATGAATAAAGATACAAAATTATAACTGGCAGCTTAATGAATATAGCTGAAAAACAATATAGCATTTTACATGTAATTATTAAGTGGAATGTGAAGGATTGTACAAAAGACTGGTTGTCATTTGCACTTTGGGATTCCTGAACCCAGGCTCACGTACTGTGAATTGGCTCACTTGGGATCCATTTTCATCTACCTTATCTTTTTTATGCAGATTAGAAAATGAAACTCATATTTTCCTACATACCTTCTAGTCAGGCATGACTTTGCAACACAATTCTGACTGTTGAAAAATTGGAAGTCTTTCAGGAATTAGCTGCCTATCTACATAGAAAGATAATGCTTTGAAATAAAGTTTTTCCCCTTCCATCCTAGTCCAGTCTGGTCCTTAGATATGGTGCTTCAGCAACCAATCATGACCATCGGTAGCATTAGAGATGGCAGAAAGGATAGAAGGGACTTGTTACTGATGACACTATGGTGCCATGATACTAGCCCTGAGCTTTTCATTATGTAAGATAAACAAAGCACTCCCTGTTTAGGTAATTGTTACAGAAGGTGTAATGTTTTGTTACCAAATGCATTTTTCATATCTACAGAGAGTGATTTGTCTTCATGTATCAATAATATTTAGAATGATGAGACCTTATATTCAGTTATTTAAATTCTGGGAATTATTCCAAAGAGATGGATTTATAAAAGACCGGTGAGCCCTAAAATAAATGAGTTTGGTTAAAAAAATTACTTGCAAAAAGTATTTATTTTGATAATATTTATAACACTGAAAAGTAGAAAAAAATTAAATGGTAAGTAGGTAATGAAAAGTAAATTAAACAAGTTATACTTATTTTATGGGCCATTATCTAGCAACAAAATGACTCTTAAAATGAGTAATGCTGAAAAAATTTCAATCTAAAGAGAACATTAAAAAATTAATATTTAAAATTACATACAATATGATTAAAATTCCACATTAAAGCAAGTAATCCTAAGGTTTGTGTCAAGTTGATATATGTTATGGAATATTTTGTTACCATTACATTATATGTTTTTTCTCTTAATATGACTACAGTAGGGGTTAAATAGAAACTTGTAAACTTTAAAAACTTTTATTATGCCAAATTTTGAAAACATACAATAAAGAGAATGCCATATGATAAATTCCAATTGTTTTACATATATTCTATGCTTTCTTCTTTTTTCACTCTAGATTATTTTGAACCAGCTACCAACATCATACCATATTCCTGCAACAATTTTAGTCTGTATCTTAGAAACAGGAGAATGCTTTTAAAAAAAAATAAACACTAAATAAACACTATATCATCATCAGGCCTAGAAGATTCTAAATAATTTCATAATATCATAATCAAATATTCTATTTTTTTACATTTCTATGGTTTCATAAATTGTTTTCTGCTTATTATATCAATAAGAAAGCAAATGCATTCCATCTCTTGCAAATGGTTGATGTGTCACATTGCCTCATATTACTTGTTTGCAATTTATTTCTTGAAGAAACTGTGACATCTTTCCAGTAGAGTATCTTAAAGTATGGATTTAACAAATTGCAACTTGTTGGTACCATTTATTACATTTCTCCATCAGACATGTATGCTATTTATCGACAAGAATATGATGTATATGGTGTTTTGCTCTTTCATGTTTATGTAGTATTAACAGTCATAATAATCAATGCCAAAATCCACCTTTTATAGAGATTACAAAAAGTGGTATTTTACTTTAAACATTTCTAGTTTTATTAACTGGAATGCTTGCACAAAGAAAAACTTTATCTCTTCAACTACAGTCATGCACTGCATAACAATGAGGATCCATTCTAAGAAATGCATCAATAGATGATTTCGTCTTTGTTCAAACATCATAAAGTATATACTTACATAAACCTAGATGGCACAGCCCACCGCATGCATAGGCTCTACGGTATAATAGGCTATACGATATAGGTTACAAACCTGCCCAGCATGTCAGTCTACTGAACACTAGACAATTATAACACAATGGTAAGTATTTTTGTATCTAAACATACCTAAACATAGAATAGTTACAGTAAAAACACAGTATTATAGGCTTATAAGACCCCTGTTGTATATGTGGTCCATTGTTGACCAAAATATCATTATTCATTGCATGATTGTATTTGGTTACCTCAAGATTTCTCAACCCTGGTGCTATTGATGATTTTGGACTAGATAATTCTTTGTCATGAGGAATTGTTCTGTGCATTGTAGGATATTCAGTCATGTGTCTGGACTCTTCCTTCTAGATGGCAGTAACGCATTTCCCTAGATTTGACAACCAAAAAGATCTCTAAGACATTGCCAATGACCCCTCGGGGCAAAGATAAAAAAACCCAGTTGAGAACCACTGGGTTATCTTAAGATGTATATATGAAAAGCAGGATATGTTTGATTCTTTTCCTTTATTTATCAGTTTCCCAAATGACCAATTAGTTATCAAGCTTTCCTTAGAGGAGACATAATAACTCATAATTTTAAATGTAATTTATGTCTTTGTATTCACTGTAGCTACTAGTTCTATTTATGTTCATATTTTCTTATATTTTTATCTGTGAAAGACTTTTCTATTTGGTTTCTAAATTTCTTTGATACATCTAGTGGCCTTGTTTCCTGCGATACCAAGTTCTTTCAAGCTAATTTTGTGTATTTTTGTGTAAAATTTGTGTATTTCCTGCCCAGGCCTGGAGCCCACTATTTCTCCAAAGAGTCTTGTCTTTTTTTACTAGGAAATGTAATTTAGAAAATGCAATTTGGATGTTTGAGGTGCTCATTAGTCTCAAGGCGCTTTCAGTGGACAAAAGTGGGAATACATATGTATATATATGAGACATATATATATATATATATATATATATATATCTCACACACACACACAAACACACACAGAGTCATATTTCCAATTCCATTTCAGTATGCATAGCTTTTTTTCTTATTCTTTAACCTTATACCTGTATCTCCTTTCTTCACTGCTGCAAACTTTAATACCCAATGATACTAACATAGTCACTCATTTGCTTTATACTTGTGGTGGGCAGACAGTAAAGCTGCCCTTAAATTCCTTACATCCTACTAATTAAACCCTAGTGTAATCTCATACGCTTGAGTGTGGGCTGGACACAGTGACTCAATTCTTTTTTTTTTTTTTTTTTTTTTTAAATCCTGCCACAATATTTTTAATTACGTACAAAGGTCTGACATGTCATCCAGGGACCCATTTCACCCACTGCTCTGTTTGGCCGCCAGTCTTTTTTCTCTCTCTTCAGCAATGGTGAGGCGGATACCCTTTCCTCGGGGAAGAGAAATCCATGGTTTGCTGCCTTTGCCAATAACAAAAATGTTGGAAAGTCGAGTGGCAAAGCTGTTGCCATTGGCATCTTTCACGTGAACCACGTCAAAAGATCCAAGGTGCCTCTCTCTGTTGGTGATCACACCAATTCTTCCCAGGTTGGCACCTCAGTCACCATACACAGGTTACCAGTGTCGAACTTGATGAAATCAGTAATCTTGCCAGTCTCGAAATCAATCTGAATATCATTCACCTTGATGAGGGGATCAGGGTAGCGGATGGTGCGGGCATCATGAGTCACCAGATGAGGGATTCCTTTTGTGCCCACAAAGATCTTTCTCACTTTGCATAACTTGTACTTAGCCTCCTCAGGTGTAATACGATGTACAGCAAAGCAACACTTGGTGTCATAGGTCAGACGGAAATTCTCTCCCATCTTGTCAATGCTTATGACATCCATGAATCCAGCAGGGTAGGTTATATCAGTTCGGACCTTGCCATCGATCTTAATGAACTGCTGCATGCAAATCTCCTTTACTTCATCTCCTGTCAGGGCATACTTAAGTCTGTTCCTTAGAAAAATGATGAGGGCGAGACACTCTCAACTTGTGGGGACCGGTGGATGGACGAGGAGCAAACACACTGGTCAATTTATCCAGCATCCAATGCTTTGGAGCTGCTACCCGCTTCAGATGCTTCTTGGGACCACGAGCCATGGCTGCGTTAGGCAAGGAAAGAGACAGTGACTCAATTCTAATGAATAGAATTTGACAAAAGTGATTGAATGTCACTTCCTAGGTTACCTTACCAAAAGAGCATAACTTCCGTCTTGCTGGCTTTATGTAGTTCTTTGCTGGTTTGCTTTGAGGTAATCCATGTGTTCTGTTATAAACTGCCCTATGGTGAGGTCCACATGGCAAGAAACTGAGGAAGACCTCCCAGCAACAGCTAGAGAGGATCTGAGGTCCTCAGATGAACAGCCCACAAAGAATTGAATCCTGCCAACACTGATGTGAGTGAGCTAGGAAGCAGATCCTTTCACAGCTGACCCTTGGGTTGATTCTAATGACAAACACCAGCCAACACCTTCATCCCAGCCTTTGGAGAAAAGTCAAGTGCAGACACTCAGTTAAGCTGCACCCAGATTCCCACCTTCAGAAACTGTCCCCAGGTGTGAAATGGGGCTATAGTACAAGCACGGCTTTCTATGTTTACTGATTGTATTTCTTTTATGGTTACTCAATCGTTCCTTTCCTTTGTAATTCTGGAAGAAACTTGGGCAAGCGTGATTAATCCTAGTTTTTCTTTTCTTTTCTTTTTCTTGAAGCTCCCTTGTAAAATCTTACATGCTTTTATTTGAAACCCACACAACTTTATTATGTAATGTCCATACTAGGTACTGTGGAAAATGGAAATTCATAAATTAGTAATAACCCCAAACAAAATACAGTCAGCCCTCTGTATGCATCTATGATTTTTTACATCATGGATTCAACTAACTGTGGATCAAAATTATTCAAAAATAAATTTCAGCTCTATCGAACATGTATAGACTTTTTTCTTGTCATTGTTTCCTAAGCAATACAGTATAACAACTAGCATCTATTTACATAGCACTTACAATGTGTTAAGTATTGTAAGTAATCTAGAGATGATTAAAAGTATTTGAGAATATTTGTGTGGGCTGTATGCAAATACTATGCTGTTTTGTATAAGGGACATGAACATCCATGGATTTTAGTATCGGTGAGAAGTTCTGGAACCAATCCCTCATAGCTACTGAGGGACAACTGTATATAACACATGCCAAACTATGGAACCTTCTATTGACACAGCATTAATGTTTCTTAGCCATTAATTTCTTTAACCAAGAACATGAGTCTTGGAATTAACTTTGGCCTCAAATGTTTGTAATCACAGCATAGGCAGTAAGCCAAAGAAAATAAATAGATAAATCCGCTGACAGGACAGACGAAAATAATGTATTTATGTGTTCACTCACGTGACAAATATTTATTGTGTCTACAATATATTGGGTACTTAGAATAGTACTATTAGAATATACTAATAGTAAATATTGGGTACTATTCTAAGTACCCAATATATATGAGTAAATAAAGAAGACTTAAAAATGCCTTTGTGAAACTTATAATCTAGCAGAAATATATAAGCAATAAACATGAAGAATAAGTGAACATCAGGAGGCAGGGATCCTAGGACCACCTTGAAAGTCTGTTAGCCACAGTAAGTAAATGCCATTGTATAGTGGAAGCTGGAAAATGCTATGGAGATAAATAAAGTTGGTCAGAGGAGAAGGAGTACACAGAGGTGGCTTGGTTTAAATTGAAACAAGATAGATAGTGAAGATCTCTTTAAGAAAGTGACTTTGTGCAAAGTCATATGCATGACTCAGGAGAAAACAACTCAGGCTGGAAGAACAGCAAGTCCAAATATTTGAGTGTGCCTGCTATGGTCTAGTAACAGCAAGGGAGTAGTGTTGCTGGGATAGAATGAAGAAAAGTAGAAAGTGAAAAAGACATTGAGGGGACACTGGCTTTTGAAGGGCCAAATAGGCATAAGAGGATTTTGTCTTTTTCTCTGCAAAAAATGGAGAATCACTGAAAATTTTTGAGCACAGAATTATTAGTAAATTAGGACAACCCACGTCTTATTTCAGTCTCTGTGATTCAAAATAAGTCAAGAGCATATGCTCAGGGATGGAGCACCGTGTAATAATTTTATAACCTGACCCTAAATTTGTACGTATCTTTGATATACAAACATATTATTTTTCTCAGTTTAATGTCTGTATAAACTCTTCAAAAATTGAAATGGATGAAAGTATACCAACTAATCAGATCATGTCACATAGTATTTTTAGAAGTCATCAGGAATACCAAGTATAACACTGCTATTGTTCCTACCTCACAGAATCACTTTGGAGAATTCCACAAGTCCTCATTATCTGTGCTAAAAAAATATATATCAGAAATGTAGTTAGGGTCTACACTAAGAACCCCTGACACAAAAATAACACAGTTGTGTGCTGTTTACATCTTCTTAATGCACAAGGGCTTCCCTAATGAAAGTTCTCATTTGTTTCCTTCAAAAATCATCCTATGCCATTAAACTAACTTTCAAAGACTAGTCATCTAATTAATATGATTTTGTTCTCTCTTTAGTCCTATCTCTCTTTTGGGAACTATTATTATTCAAACAGTAGGTAGAGTGGTATATTTTTCTTGTTTCTTAAGCTTTCATTTATTATTATTTTCCATTATTTAAAAAATGTTCTGTGTTCATCTTAGTTTGGGTTTGCATAACAAAATATCATAGACTGGGTGGCTTAAATAACAAAAACTAATTTTTGTGCAGTTCTAGAGGCTGGAAGTTCAAGATCAGGGTGCCAGCATGGTCAGTTTCCAGCAGGGTTCAGTTTCCGATGAAGGCTCTCTCCTTGACTTGCTGACAGCCATCAAAGACCCCACTCATATGAGCTCATTTTACCTTAATTACCTCCTAAAAACCGTATCTCTAAACAGAGTCACATTGGGAGTTAGAGCTTCAACTCCCAAATTCAAATTCATATGAATGTTGTGAAGACACAATTCAGTCTTGCATGCATGTATATATACATGCATATACACAGATATACTTGTACCATATTCATACATATGCATACATAGTATGTGCATACATAAATATACATACTATGTGTGCATGTAAAATATAGACAAATATATATCTATACACATATACATACATATATACTTCCCATTTCCTTTCTTATTAATAGCTTCTTTAGTTCTCTTAAGAATTTAAAATTTAAATTTGTTTTTCTTTGATTCTAAAATTCTCTCCTATTACATCTTCTTCATAGTAATTCACATATTGGAATTTGTCGGTTTCATCGCTTATTTCTCAAACCACTGGGTTCCTTAAACAAATAGTAAATTCTCTTTGTCTATTCATACTGTCCCACCCATATTAGACACACCTGCACCTTGAGTGAATGTTTATCTTCAGATTGAATTCAGGGACTAGGAAGTTGTCACTTAACAGGCAGTAGGAAGAAGTTTTCCTTTCACTGTGAGCTGAAAGGAAATGAGTTTCAGAGGAGAGTCCCTTCCTGAAATGTGCAAGAAAGCTCCTAGTTCCGTGTTTGACAAGAGAAATAGAAGTGAGTCTTTCTTGGTTGCATGATAGAGAAATAATTTCACTTTTGAGTAGAGCTCCCAGAGGGAAGCCAGAGTAGCAAGATCAGCAATGTTTTTCCAGATATGAGTTTAAGACGTGAGTAGAAGCAATTCATCCCCTAATGTTGGAGAAACATCCTCGACCCAACAGGTACATTTATCTAGTTCATACATGCAAGGATGCCTGGGAACCAAGAATTGACATGTGTGGCACCCCTTTAGAAAAAATTTCCCTCTTTTTCTCCTCCTCATCATTTCTATCAGTGTTTGCTATTTATATTAGTTGAGTCATTTCAATAGAATACATTAGAGTAAAGATAATGTCCTCCTATGCCTGTTGAGCCATGTAAGATCCAGGACTCCAACACCCTTTGACTTTATCTTTTCTGTTACAGAAATCAGGTTTCATCTCAGCTTTTAAAACTTTGTTTCATACATCTTGTGTTATTGCTATATTATCTTAAGAAAAGAAAATTTAACAAGGAGGTAATAAATGTTCACTTAGTAAAATTTTCCATCTTGGTGTTTACACAATTTTGTATTAGGCATAATTGAAAGTCAAGAGAATTCTTGACTTTCATGAGTTTACTATGTAGTTAGAATTTCATAAATACCTAATGTAGATGACGGGTTGATGGGTGCAACAAATCACCATGGCACGCGTCTACCTATGTAACAAACCTGCACATTTTGCACATGTATCGCAGAACTAAAAAAAAATAAGTTCAGGCATGATTAATTAAACAGAGATAATTACAGTAAGCCTGGGATAACCTCCTTGCCGACTCTGATATAAATTCCTATGGAAATACAAAATAATGGAGCTCAGAATGAATTCAGGGTTCATTAAGAGATACATTGGAAATGTCTTGAAATGGTTTTAAAGGAAATCATGGGTGTGAGTGGGTGGAAATTTTACCTGGCCCATGCCAAAAATAAGCAAATGTGAGAATAAATGAAGTTTCAAGAATCACTAGAGGATTCTCAAGTAAGGAAAGTTCAGAGAGAGCTTAGGTGATAGGCTTTAAAAATATATTAGATTGGATTTAGCATCTATACATTTTTTTCCATTTAGTAAACAATTTGCACTTCACACAATACATCTCAAGATTATTTCATATGTGCTAAACAATCTAGTGTCAATAATAATTATCAGGTTTCTACAATATGATTAGTTGTGTCATGGGAAAATAAGTGTGTCAAAGAATAGTATTCTCTAATTTCATCACTTGTCAGCATTGAAATGGCCAAAGATTCCAAATAAATCCACACCTTTTCCTTTGATCCAGCCTCAGATAAAATTGGAATGGATCTTGAAAAGGAAGGATTTCCATAGCAATGTAATGTCGAATTTGTGTAGGAAATATTCTGAAACATAGAAGTGATGCAAAGGACATAGAGTATAAGCTAAGAGCCTCAGTGGATGTCTGACAGAAACTAGTTTTGTCTAATATATATATACACTGCTGATGACTTCCTCCAGTAAACCATGACTAGGAGGGAAAAAAAAAAAATGAAAACAATGATTGCTGTCTCGTGATTCTTTTAGCTACTGATTTAGAAACTCTTTTGTGTTCTTAGCATTTGTAGTCCCAATAAAATAAGAAAATAATATTAAAATAGGTAAACTATAGAAATGCAATTTCCAAAACAGGTTCTCAAGGTGGTTCCCTTTGGTATATGAACTATTCATCTGATAATCTCACCTAGTTTTACAATGTATACACATATATACATACGTATATGTGGCATATATGCATATACATGCATATATACAGATATATTTGTTCCATATTCATGTATATACATACATAGTATGCATAAATATGCATGCTATATATATGTACAATATAGACCAAAAGATGTATCTATACACATATACATACATATATACGTCCCAGATCATTTATTTTTAATGGCTTCTTTCTTTCTCTTAAGAATTTAAATTTTAGATTTGTTTTTCTTTGATCCTAAAATTATTTCCTGTTACATCTTCTTCACAGTAAATCACCTATTGGAATTTGTAAGTTTGGTTGCTTATTTTTCAAACCACTTTCAAAAGATGTGGGCTGCATATCACACATGTGAAATGACTTATACAGGGACTTTAAATAAGAACACACATTCTTTAAATCACATTATTTCAAAAGTCAGATTATTTGAGTTTCACCCCCAATGACAATTTAATAAATTATTCTGTAATGTTTATTTTACATGTAAACAAATAAAAAACAGTGTAATTGTTCATGCACTCATATGTCTAAAGTAAAAAAATATATATTAAAATGTTTCTTAGAAGATCAAGGTACTGCTGTATGATTTTTTTAATGGATGACTTTTTATCATGTTTTCCAAATTCTATGCTTACCAATTTAGCAACATTTTTTCTTAGTGACCCTTTAGTGAATTAAAGCATAAGCAGGCTACATATAAATGAAATTTGATACAAATACTTTTCTAAGTAAAATTAAAATTTAAAATTTTTTCAAATATTGAATTTTAAAAAATATATTATGTATAGATTTCAGAAAATATTTTTGAACCTGTTTTTTAAGTAATGCAAAACCATTTAGGTTGTTTAAAGGGAAATTTTTATTTTATACATTTAATATAATTTATTACAGCATGAGAAAATATATTTCATATTAGTTACTGACCTGCTTCCTTCAAAGTTCTGTGTCCTGTGGTGAAAATAATAGAAATATAATAATTTAGTGTGTAATGTACCAGTTGACTTTACAAATATTACCGTAGCATTTAATAAGCAAGAATACAGTTTCCTTGCATTTATATTGTATCAGGTATTCTCTAAATAAATATTCAATACTTCTCACTTTTAAAATCTATTTTAATATATAAATTAATTAAACAATTCATAGACACAAAATGGTCTTTGATTGATGAATTAGTCCTTCAGGGAAGAAATAGATGTGACAGTGTCTGGTTTTATCATTTTTGTTCACTCATCTACCTCTAGCACCCACAGCCATGATTGACACAGAGAAGGCACTCAAAAGATATATGTCAAATGAATGATGATTGAATGAATAGCTACTATAAGCATGTGCATTTGTTATTTAATTATTAGGGAAGGAGATATGATAGCTAATGAACTCACATTTTAGAAGGCTTCTGAAGTATGTTTTATAAATAGACCTAAAGAAAAATAAAATATTACAGTATTTTACTAGACCTCTTTATTTTAAAGACCCATTTATGCAGTTATCATATTAACTTCTTTGTATATCATTTTTTTCTTTGACACAGTATCTTCAGTTTTTCTGTAAGAAAGAAGCCCTTTTTATTAAACATGGGATGCCTATTTCTGGTGGTTTTGTCTGAAGTGATATGATTAGGCTAAGATTCCATTAATAAACACCATAGTAAGAGATACCTTTTGACAATAGTAATTTCCTGTGTTTATTTTTATGGAGGGCCAGAACTATCTGATTTTTTAAATTGAGAATGAATTTGTTGCCATTTTAATGTTGGGCGATTATCAATCTTTCTAACAGTAGCATATGTTCATGAACAAACTCTAAGCATGAAACAAAACCTCTTACAAGCAAATGTTTCGGTACTTACCATGAGTTATATATTTATTTCAGAAAAGAATTACGGATGGACTGAACAATCTATAAGTAGCCACTGAATAATATTTGTTGCAAAAGCCTTAATAACATCAGACTTGTTCATTTGTAGGCTCCTTATGAGCCTACAAAATCACGTTGTGGAGGTGAATGTTTATTAGTTACTCTCACTGATTTTGCAGTCATTATTTGAAAGTCCACAAGACTTACAGGGCAAAATTAAGGAAATATTATTCTATCCCATAGTAAAGTAGGTTGAATAAATGGAGTCATTAAACAAAAGAAAAGGTGCAAAACATATTTTATTTTAAAGAAAAAGAGATGTGGCATGAACTATGAAAAGAAAATAATTGTATATCCTCCCACTACATCTTGATTCTATACTACAAATTAAGGAAAATATTAGCCAATTATATATATTTACTATGTAGGATTTTGGTCACCATCTAGTAACCAAAAATAAATCCATCATGTTTGGATTTGGTAAGTTAGTTAGCATGTAATTAATGACATTCATTTGTGTTTTATTTATTTATGCATGTGACAAGTATCTAGGGAATATCTATTATATACCAACACTGTGCTAAGGTCTGTGATACAAAACCTACTTCTGCTCTCAAGGAATTAAGCCCAGTTGAGTACAGACAAACAAATAGGCAATCATAGTACAAAATATAGAGACGAGAGAAAGGTGCTAGGAAACATTTTTAGGAAGTAACCTGTAAAACGAATTCAAGAGGAGACTCCTGGAAAAAAATAGTACTTCTAAGGAAGCTACATGTTGAAAGGAAATTCAACAGGCAAATAGATGGGAGCAATAGAATGTCCCAGGCAAAATGAACAGTAAGTGCAAAAGTTTCCATAGAGAGTCCAGAGAACGTGATGTTTTAGAAGAACTAAATATACTCTTAAATAATGGAATTGATCCATGGAATTTAATAAGGCTAGATGAATAAGTTTCAAGTTCAGTAAGAAATCTTGATAGTTACAAAACTGACAAAGAATAAAATTGAGGAATTAATATGTTCTTGCACCTTGAAGAGTAGAAAGCAACTTTCAACTGGAAGATATATTATAGAGTACAGCCTGTAATACAGTTAAAATGAATAATTATTAGCATGAAGAAATGCATTTCTCTAAGAGAAGTCTGTTACATGTAATTAAGACATAATCATTCTTCCATTATCAGAATTGTATGCAGAAGTATTATTTTCCTTAAAATATTCCTTCAGAAAAAAAGTGTATAAAATATTTGGATAAAGTGAACAAACTTACATCTTCTTAGGTAATTTTTCAGTGAATATGATTTGTAGTACACTGGAGTGCAAACATAGCAGTACAATTTAGAATTATAATCAATATTTACTCCTTCCTAAATCACGACAATCTAATCTTTCAAAAGCCTATTTTGGAATGACTAGATTTCAATAGGACATTAGAGGCTATCTTCTCTACCTTCTTTGTATTATGTGTGGAAACCCAAAAGCAATGAAAAAAAGGCATTGGAAAGTGTCAAAGTCTATCTTCAATTTTAGTTTTGATGCCTGATTTTCCAGCCAGGCAGCTCAGACACCGAAGGTGGATTATTGGTGCTGCCTGTGTGTGAGGGAAGATGGTATAAAGCGGGGCAGGAGGCACAGGAATATTTGCTCATTGATCAAATAAACTAAAGCACAAATTCCTTGCATGAACAGTATACTACTGCCTTCACTTTTGGTGCTCCCCAATAGGCATTGTTTCCAAAGAAAGTATGATTGGGTAAGAACAATCTGCCATCACTACGAGAAACTGTACGAAAAAGCACATCCCTGTTGCAAATTGTACTTAAAATTCTATCTAATTACTTCTGTTGCTGGTAGTTGTCTGGGGTTGACAAATAATTAAAGAGATAAACAGAAGTATGAACAAGGCTTGTTGGGAACACAGAAGAAGATCACTACCATTATCAATACAAGGTTTGGGGAGAGGGCAGGGGAACAGAGGAAGGATGGTTGGCACTAGTAAATAAACTGTTCACACAGTACTAAGTATTTCGTGTTTTTTTTTTTTTTTTTTTTTTTTTTTTTTTTTTTTTTTTTTTTTTTTTTTTTTTTGTAGTATGTACCAGACTAAATTATAACTCTCTGTGTACTTGTTTGTCTTGCCTTGAAGCCAAAGATCTGGCTTACTCATCTTTGTTTTCTCAGCTCTTAATATAAAGCCTACCACTTAAGAAGCCTTCAATATCTGTTTGTTGAATGAAAGGAATGTTAAAAAAAAGTCAAAAGAAAGAGATATACAGGAAGAAAATAAGTAAAGAGAGAGAGAGAGACAGGAAGAAAGGAAATAAAGGGATAAAAGAAACCTGACATAATCATGTGTGATTAGAAGCATTTTAATTTGAAGTAACAGTATAACCTCAAGTGCCTTGTCAGTTAGGAGTATTGCAAATATCTCCTCACTTTCCCAGTGTAATGAATCGGATTTGTAGTGAACTCTGCTTTCAGGAAAGTCTCATTGATGTTTGAAGGACCACAGCTATCCACACAGTCCAGAAGATCTCTGAGGAAATTAACATAACCTTAACATATGGATATATGGGGTTGTGTGTGTGTGTATATATATATATATAAAATATATGTATATAAACTAGATGGAAAATTATCAATGTTTGCCTGTTGCTCTGCTTATGAATCTTATGTCCATATGTGTAAGCATAGTTTCATTCCATTAAATGATAGTGTGCATTTTTTCCTGATTGGGGGAGAGAGGAGAGGAGAGAAGAGGAGCTCTATTGTGGTTATTTGTGTTTTGCTTCTCAACATCAATTCTCCCCCTTCTGGAAACATCTTCCCATATGTGCGGTGTGAAATCACCCTTCTAATTATTACATTTAGGAAAAATTTTTTCCATCATTGATTGTGTTGGCTTAAGCCAGTTGGACTGTCCATTGCACAAGTAACAATGTTTGGTCCAGAATAGGGCAAATACTACATTCAGAACAAGAAGATCAAAAGAAAGATCTCCTGTGGCTTCTGAAAAAAGAAAGCTTTTCACTGTTTGCAATGTGTAGGATGAGTTTAGGAGGCTGGGACTGCTACAGCCAATTGGTTACATGAAAGGAGGCAGCTTGATGATGAAACCGACACCCAGAGGAAAGGGCCCTGAGACATGGATCTCAGTGACCCAGTTTGAGCCTTCACAGCAACTAAAGCCAGACCTACTCATGTTCATTTTAGGTCTATCGAGCAACAAATTTCCTTTTAGTTCAAGCCAGTTTGAGTTAGGATTTCTGCTAATTACAAGCAAAAGAACCCTTAATGATGCAAGTGCTGAACTGGGAATAATAACACCAATAGTTGAGTCAATGGTCTTGCCATTAACCAACTGCACGTGGGAGCAAATCACCTCTATAGTAGAGAAAGCTGTCTCCAAAAAAGGAGAAGTCTTTCCTTCCTACTTCAAAAATGTATTCAGTGCCTCAGTAGAGAAGATGTACACAAAAAAGCTTTTTAAGTAGTAAATTGCTGAACAACTATATAAGAGAGTATTATTGAAACCTCAGGGGTGTAGAGTAAAATGAGCATCATTTTTTCCCTCTTACTACTAAAAAAACTGAGGCACAAAAATTAGATAATAGAAACTTAAATTAAGATATTTAAATTTACTATCCATTATGTCAGCCATTCCATGCAGCTTATTTTATTTTAATTTTTATATATGTCAACAGAATAGTTCTCACTCGCTAGTGAAGTGTGGAATAATATTGAAAATTATGTTTTATTAGTGACAGTAATTTCTGATTAGTTTTTGTACACACTTTCCCTCTTAATACTCTTGTGGCCAGGGTTACACTTACAGATTGTGATTGCACAGACACGGCCGTGTGTTTCAATGTTGTCATATCTTCAGTCACAGACAGACATGATTCCAAGCAGCCACATTTCCTTTTTACAAGGAGTAATTCACATTTAGGCTGTTTGAATTACTCTTGGGGTTAGCACATCAAGAAGGCATTATCCCAAGATTAAACACTGGTAGCTGCTTGCAAAACGCTTGCAAATACAGAATATTTGCTAGATGGCTGAACAGATGCAATTGTGGTATGCTAGAGATTTAGGGAACTCAGGAGTGGAACGTATTAAGAGAGGATACTTTTTTTCTACCATCTGCTAGTCTTTGCTCAGAGATAAGTTTATTTATTTCAAATGGCATCCTTCTAGAATCTTTGTTGTACTGTGAACTAAAATGTTGCCCCTAATTTTTTTTACCTATGTCTAGTGTCCTTGTTCAATCCACTTACCTACCTTTCATTCCTGGCACTGAGGAGATATTTATGTTGATGGGTCTTGGAGGCCCTTATGAATAATGCAAAACAAAGGTAGAACTCAGCCTGTGGAATGCAGGCACAAGTGGTCCATCCTTAAATAACTCATGTAAAGCCTATAGTTGTACTTATGGGGGACTGGTGTTGAGGCAGGGCTGATGCCACAGCAGCTCACTCCTAAAATCAAGTGAGAGAAGCAAGAGGAAATCACGACCCCTAAAACCAAGGTCTCACTGACAGTAGTCCACGTGCTCTTCAAAGATAAAGATGAGATTGTATGTATTCTTGTCTTTCAGAGCAAGTAAACTGCCTTTTTAAAATTGTCTAAATGAACACATTGGTGTGTTGATCAGATGAGAGCTCGGTTAGAAATCCAAGACCCTGGGGGCCGGTCGCAGTGACTCATGCCTGTAATCCCAGCACTTTGGGAGGCCAAGGTGGGAGGATCATGAGGTCAGGAGATCGAGACCATCCTGGCTAACACGGTGGAACCCCGTTTCTACTAAAAAATACAAAAAAAAAAAAAAATTAGCTAGGCATGGTGGCGGGGGCCTGTCGTCCCAGCTTCTTGGGAGGCTGAGGCAGGAGAATGGTGTGAGCCCGGGAGGCAGAGCTTGCAGTGAGCCCAGCCAAGATCACGCCACTGCACTCCAGCCTGGGCGACAGAGTGAGACTCTGTTAAAAAAAAAAAAAAAAAAAAAAAAAAAAAAAGGAAAGAAAGAAAGAAATCCAAGACCCTGGGATCCAATACTTGGTTAGCCTATCCTGAGACAAGATGTAAGAAAGAGTAACTTGAATCATGTTTTGCTGAGACTATTTATTGTAAAGTTTAGCAGAGCTTAGAACACAAAGAAGATGACGGCTATAAAGTAAGACTGCCAATGGACTCTTCTGTGAGGGACCAGGGGAAGGTAGGGAAAATGAAGATGGAGCCTGAATCTGTGCTCCAGGAAGCCTTTCCTGAATGTTCTCTTCGAAAGTACACTACCCCTCTACATTTTATTTGTAGCATTTTATAACGCTTAGCAGATTATTCCTGTGTTTCTAATGCTCAGGATTTATTGTTCCGGGTAGATTATAATCTCCTTGAAAATAAGATTCTTGTTGAGTCCATCTGTTACATTCGTATTACCTGAACATTGTGCCTTCTATGTAGAAAGTTTCCAACAAATGTTTGGCAAATGGAATTGCGCCCAAGATGGTTAACTTGCTTGCTTTTTATGGCAATGGTGTATATAACAGAATCACCTTGAGAGGTTTAGAGAAATATGCAGACCCAGTCTATTCACCAGAGACTGATGTGCTCAGTCAGTTTTAGAGCTTAGGATGTGATTTTAATAACCCTCCCTTCACCAGATGATTTTGATATACATCCCTGGTTATAATCACAATGGAATGAGTAGAAAAGAAAATAGTGTTGATTCCCAATACATGTGTCCCTAGGATAAATTTCAATTAGACCACATTTTCTTTAGCATCCTGCCTTCTCAATCAGTATGCCTCTCCCCTTTATAAGCACCCCATACTCAGTGTACTTTCCCATAGGATCTATTTCATTTAATTAGCTGTCTGCCAGATTGGAAAGTAATCCCTGATCAGGTGTTAGCTAGTGCTTCCTATGGTGTTACATCCTGTAAAGCAATTTCAATTTAATAGGGAAATGTGAGGACCAAAGTCTTTAGGGCTTAAGATATCTAATAGGGGTTTCAAGTACCAATGTGGGAGCTATTTCAGGGCAGGTAGGTCTTTAAAATATTCCTTAAAAATCACAACAGAACTGGCTCCCTACTCAGGTGGTTGGTCCTATTTTCCCAAATATCAGACTCTAGTTACACCTGACATGGTAAAGTTTCTAGTGGTTCTCTTTCTACTGAATTATGAAGCCCTGATATTAGAAAATATTTATATGTAGATTTCTCTTCTTTATATTTTATTTAAAAGCCTATAAGACTTGTTTATTTTTTCTTCTCAAATATACAGATAAATATAGATGTAGATACGGATATAGGTGTGAATATATAGATGATATTGACATAGTTATATATGTAAAGAAAAGTCATCCTTCCAGAATCTCAGTGAAATCATGACTTCTGTAAAAGTTTGGTGATGACAGGTTTATTAATCTGGGCTGTCTCTATTTAGGAATTAGGTCAAGGTTTACTTCTTGGGAGTTATTTTCTACTTTCCCCATCACGATGTTACGTGGGGCAAGAAGGGGGCAGAATTGCCACCAGAGGAGAAGAACTGCACCAGAAGGTTGCAAATACTTCCTATTTTCGATTCTGGGTTGATTAGCATTGCTCCTTAAACTTCTTCAGTCAAGCCCAATTTCAACTTAAGGCCAGTAAAAGTAAAAATAAACTATTTTAATTAAAAAACACCCTGGTACGTGAATGTCATGGTATATTTTCTAGAAGAGTAAAGGTTGAAGAAGTCATATTTCTTATTAAAGAAACTTAGCCAGTTACTGTACTTCAAAAGAAAAAAAAATGTCTTAAAGTGAAAAAAACACACACAGAGAAACAAGAGCAAAAATTATTGAACCTAAAAGGCTGCTATGGTTTGAATATATCCCCATCAAAATTCAGTATTAAAAGATGGGGCCTTTAAGAGGTAACTAGGCCATGAAGGCTCTTCCCTTGTGAATGGAATGAAGGCTATAGTAAAGAAGGTTTAATGTAGGGTTCACCTAGCTTGTCCTTCTGACTTCTGCCATGTGGGAACACATAAAGAAGGCCCTCACAAGATGCTGGTGACTTGGCATTGGAATTTCCACCCTCTAGAACCATAAGAAAACAGATTTCTATTCTGTATGCATTATCTAAACTTAGGTATTCTGTTAGAGCAGCACAGATGGATTAAGACAAAGACAAACAAAAAAGACTTCCAGTTGAATAAATGATGTTGTATGTCAGACACCCTTACACATATTATTATATTTAGTTCTAATATTAATCCTGTGGAGAAAAACTATTATTATCTAGATTTTCTTTCTCCGATTAACTATTGTGATGAAAATCACATTTAGCAGGATTCAACGTTCATTAAAACACACACACACACACACACACACACACACACACACACTTTCAGTGGAAGAATGTTACTTTCATAATGGGATGAAAACAGCAATATTTTTCCCTACAGTAGTTGGCTGAATTAGGATATAGTCTTAATGAGTGCAAAGTATCAGTCTTAGCAGATAGTAGAACATGCGTATGTGATTTATGATACATTCTTTTGACTGTTTAATTGATATTCATTTATAATTTGAAACATATTTATGAAACAGATATTATAATACCTGTATTAGATGCTGGGGGATTGAATACAGGCATAATTTCTTCTTTTGGTAAAATTTAGACTAATGGGGATACAGAGAAGTAAACAGACAATTATAATACAGAGCACAAGGGCCACAGTGGGAAATCAGAACTTGACAGAGGAGAAGCACCTATCCTTCCTGGGGGGATTCAGAGGCATGCAGGGCTAACTGGTAATGTGGATGAACAAAGGAGTCAGTGGTCCAGTTGCTGTAATTACTAAGGTTTATGAGGAAACACAAAATGAAAATTATTTGTGAACAGAATTTCCACAAGTTAAAAGTTGATTTTATATTTCTTAAGGAGTTAAATTCTACACTTAACAGATAGGTGAAAGTCCTAATTAGAAGCAGCATCTTTTAATGACTTACTTTAAATCGGGATTTATGACCTGATTAAAAATTCACTTTTGTCTCTAAAAATCATGTCTAGATAAATATCTTAAACCATGATAAATATTGAGATGTTAAGAAAGAATTACTAAATTAAATAGCAGATATGACAGCAAAGACTACAAAGCCATGGAGTTGGGAGCACCATGGCAGGATGTCACAATTATGGCAGAGGCCACACACTTAAAAAACAAATGCAAACAGGAAAAATCACTCCCCCTGGGGCCAGGATTAAAGGATAGAAATGGAAAGTATCTGTGCCAAAAACTGATTTTTAAAATGGAAAATATTGAAGAGAAAATATTTTCTTGTAAGACTGGTTATATTTTCTGAATGTGGAGATAGAGATTCCTGTATGTGTGTGACTATAGACTTTGATTTGCAAATTTCCTTCTGAAACGTATCAAGGTAAAGAAGATAGGTTATTGGTTTGAATCAAAGAAACAAATGATTAGACATTTGTGATTTGTTTCCTCTGTTGCCAGGTTATTTGGTAATCACTATTTCTTCAAAAGCTACATTCAGATCAAAGAGAAAAAGTTCAAACATGATCTGAGCAAGACTGTTGACAGACAGTTGGAAATATTGACATAGCCCTGAGACTGGTAGGTGGGGCTCCTTGAAGTCTTTCAAGTGTATATATATAATATAATATTATATTATATATAATAAAATATATAATCTAATATAATAATATATGACATATTATTATATAAAATAATATATTATTATATATAATTATATATACACATATATTATATATACATATATTATATATAGTGATATGTCATAATGTTATATATTATAATATATTATTATCTATATTATGTTATATATTATATTATATATTATGTTATATATTATAATATATTATTATATGATATTGTGTTATATATTATATAATATTATATATAATAATATATTATTATATAATATATTATATGTAATATAATATTATATTATGTGTGTATACTATTTACCACAGCTTTTTCTGCCAAGATTTATCATACCTTCAACTGCCAAAACAAACAAAAAACCCATAAAAGTATAAACCAACAATAAGCCCCAAATTAAACCTAACAAAACATGCACTCAAAACTAGATGTTCTTTTTTTCAAAGGTAAAGCTTTACTCCCCAGAGTATTTGTCAATCTGGAATCAGCAACTCGCAAAATTTTAATGCAGTAATATTACATCTCATACATATAAAAATATTTCAGGGCACATTCTGAAAATAATATAAAGGTAAATTTACTTGGTTTATATAACTTTGGTTTTCTTCTAATCAAATATTATTTCACTTGTCCCTTTTTCAAATTGTTTTCAAATGAGCACATGGAAGATCAGCATATATGTGTGAATTCATCTGACCTGATGAATACCAGAAAGCAAACGGGCAGATACCAATTCTTTGTAAGTTTCCTTGGTAGGATTTACTTTTAATTATAAGCGAGTTCGACAGTCTCATCCTAAGGAATAAATTCTTCCTTTACAATTAGAAATTATCTATTTAAAAGATTGGCTTTATTGACCAACTTTACAGTAGTTAACTTTGTAGCATATGCATCAGCAGCCTCCTGAAAGAGAATTAAATTCTCCCTGGGCACTGGGCAGTATATTTCCCCAGTTATTTCCCACTATAATGGAAAGACATATTTTTTGTGGTCATATTTTTTTAAGATACAAGATTACTCTATTCCAATATTTTCTTGTTATTTGAAAATTTAAAGCAGGAAAAGAAATGTTTTCTACTTCAGTTCTTTATATAAAATGAAAGTACTCTCTCATCACACTAAAGGAACATATTTAAGCTAAATCTATGGACTGTGCAAAGTTGTGTGTGACTATCAATGATAGTAACACCTATAGTACTGATACAATATTAAATGATTTTCACTCTACTGACTATAATGTTACCAAAAGAGATCATGTCAGGCTGGATGCGGTGGCTCACACCTATAATCGTGCACTTTGGGAAGCCGAAGTTGGAGGATCACTTGAACCCAGGAGTTCAAGACCAGCTTTAGCAACATAGTGAGACCTTGTCTCTAAAAAAGGAAAACAAAACATTAGTGGGGCCACCTACTCAGGAGGTTGAGGTAGGAGGATCACTGGAGCCCAGAAGTTAGAGGCTGCAGTAAGCCACGATCACATTACTGCATTCCAGCCTGGGCAATGGAATGAGACCCTGTCTCTAATAATAATAATAATAATAATAATAATAATTACTATTATTATTACATGTTAATTGGTTGGTTACTTTCATAGTTGATTAATAAATTGTGTCAATTTGATTATTTGTCCAGACTCTAGTCGACAGTTTTCAGTTATATCTTTTTTTCTCATTTTCCTGTTTTGTCATTTGCCACCCTCCTCCCCCAGCCCACTACCACCACTGAAAGAAGACAGGACACTATAGAAAATATCTGTCTATGAAAACATGACTGAGGATATAGGTTTGACATGGGGATTTTGTTCATTTATTTACTCTTTCACTTCTTTATCTAATATCTCCTGGAAATGGACCAAGTGTTAAGCTTCATTATAGGACAAAGATACAGAAGACATAGTTTTGTTCCTAGGAAGCTCATTGTTTAGTGTGAGAGTCAGACATGTGAACACAGAAACATGGCAAAGAGAAATAGACATTTTGAAAACCAATAGAGGAACACCTTACTTGACTGAGAAGAGTATAAGGACACGGCCGCCTTTCTTAGTACAGAGAGTCAGAGATAATCCAAGGTATTTAATACAAAAGATAGACATGCAATGGCTGGACTTGAGACCTGATTCTCGGCTCTCAAGTTTCCCTTTAAGATTACTTATCAATTATAGCCGTCAACACTTTTTTTGTTGTTGTTATTTCAGGAGTAGTTGTTTTACTAAATTCATTGCAGATGATTAGAGGAGGATAACTGGAAAGTGATCTTTGAACCAAGTATCAAACACAAATAGATGTTAGCTAGGTAAAGTGTGAGAGGCAAAAAAATGGAGGAAGTGACATTGGGGAAGAGGAACAGCTTAGAAAAAGAACCATCTCTTTGTTTTATGTTAACATTCAAAGTCTGAGAGGTATATCACATTCAAGGAAGTGCATTTTGTTCCATAAAACAGAAACCAGGTTTTAAAGGGTTAGGATGGTAAGCAGTGGGCTGTTGCCTGGATATGTCTTCCCTCTATCATGTTCTGGTGTGATCCCCACCCCCACTTCAGTTTTGGTGGGTGAAAAAGTAACACTACTGTTGGGCTTTGTGTAATTCTCAGAAGGGCAGACAAGTCAAAATTAGCATTTTGCCCATAAATCAAAATGAATAGTATTAATTTGGTTGCAATTAGAGTGAGACTGATAAGTGGAAGCTTTCAACTCAAACATCTGTGGAAGCTGACTTTTTTTTATATTAGACTTTTAAAATGATATTATAAGAGTAATTTAAATCATGGCTTACACCTGCTATTTAGTAAAACTGATTGCAGATTGTTTCATAAGTTTATAAATTTCTCTTAAGTGACATTATCACATTTACCTATAATGTAAAAGTTCAATGATTTAAAAAGGAGGAAAGGGGGAGTTCATGAAAAACATTAGAAACATTAAATGCCAGATGCCCAATAATTCCTCTTGCTTAACTAAATGCTATTTTTTTTTAAAAAAAAAAAACTTTTACTCCATACAGCTACTTACTGTATTTGGAAGTTCCCTGTGGCCATTTTTAATTAGCTTTCCCACCACTCCTGTGATATAGGCGGATAGAATAATGTGTTGTGTTAACTGAATCTGGCTATGGCTTAACACTTTTTTTTTTTCATAGAAATTCAAGGGTTATGATGATATTGAAAGAAACTTCAAATATCTTGATTCCACTTGCTACTTCAGTAAGTTGAGGTAGTGAGAGGTCAAACTATAATTATGATGTACATATTAAGCCACTGTATATCCAGTATATCTAGCCACAAAATTATCCCAACATTTTCCTGTCCTTCGACGAGCCTCTTTTGCCACTTTAAGTTTGCATAAAGGCAAATGTTTTTTCTTGTTCTTAAAAGATTTAAGTATGTCATTTTCTGAAGTGTAGTGCACAACAGAGAAAGACTTAATATTAAAAAAATTAAAGATCACAAAATTACTATAGTAAAATGCTAAGACATCAAATTGAATGAAACTCTGCCTGTACTGTATTTTGTAGTAGCCAGCTGAAGAAAAAAGATGATGGGAAAATTAGAGATAGTGACAATTGAAGAGTGTGCTTTTTCCCTAGGATACAATTACAATAATTTCAAATTTTCTTTTTATTCTATAAATTAGTTATGTGACTATATTATAAACTGGAGTGACTTGCTAAATCAGAAACTGGAATATAGTCTGTGGCATTCCTGTAATAAAAACTAATCTAAGGATTACTCTTGTATATGAAACAGTGAACTACAATAGAAATGATATTGTCATATTTATCCAGGCAAAACAAGTTATGATTCCAAAGGAGTTGTGTTAAATGTCAAGATGGATTATTTAAAGCTATGATAATAAAGTATATTTTATTGCATTTATAAGACATTTAAATTTTTAAATGATTCTTTAAATGGTCATATATATTTTTCTTCCATTTAGTGAATAAAAAGGAAAAGTCTCTCAATGAAATTGCCTTTCCTAAAATATATATTTCTCATTTAAATGGGGGAATAAAGACATAATGGCCTATTAAGAAAACCCAAACCAACAATTAGTCATATTTACTATTGGCCATTACAGGGTAGAGTCAGGGCCAGGGTCAGATTAAGTTCAAAGACGATGGTATCAAAATGTGACACAAATCCAAGAGTGGATAGAGAGCAAGGTTTCAAAGGAGGAGTTTTCTAAGACCTGCCCCAATTAGCTAAGACCTGCCACGTCACAACCCCAATGCCAAGAAGTTAGAAAACATTCATTAAATATTCAGTAGAACAGAAGATGAAGAAATAAAAAATCAATATATTTGATGGTGAACTTAATTTTAAATATATGTTTATACACATATTATATATACTTGATGTTCTCAATTTCCATTACTTCTCATTCATCTTTCATTCATTCTCTCTTTATTCAACTATTAAGCACCTACTTCACTTCAAGCACTGTACTAAGTCCTGGAAATACAACTGAAATAATGAATAGCTCCTGGCTTCAAAGAAGTTTCCCTCAAATGAAAAAGACATGACATAAAATTTGTTCAGTAGGATTGGAGCCCTGAAACCAAATGGCATTGAAATAGTTTGGATTTTTCTGGGTGGGGCCAGGGCTGATGATGGCAGTGGGAAAAAAATAGGTATTAAAAAGTCAGTATAGAAGGCAGATTTATTATAAAGAGTTTTTTTCCCAGTCAGATCAGGTATTTTACACTTTACCTGATGTTAACTGGAAGACATTTTTTAGGAGGTTTTCAGCACAAAAAATGGCATAATTAGGTTTGTATTTCCGAAGAATTTTTATGGTTCAGTGTTGAGAATAGCTTAACAGAGATAAAACATGAAAATACTTACAGGGATATTAAAAAATGATGTTAATCACAATTAAGATAGTGGGAAATAGAAATGTATGCATCTTTATGAGAGAAAGGTCTGAGTTTTTCTTATCTACCACCATAATGCAGAGCCATACAGTGGCAGATTTTCAAGTATAGATATCCATGAATGGAATAAAGCAAGAATTTTAGAAAATTCTAGTTTGGGGATGTAAACTGAAAATGAAATGTTAACCAAAGGTGACCAAGATCACGTAGTAATTGAGGGGTTGAGGATGGGGGATCTGAATCAAGCAGGGTCATATGAGGTGAGATAAAGTCACTGCCCAGCTGTGAATATATGTGAAAACAGAGTAAGAAGTGAACAACAACAACAACAACAACAACAAAGTAAAGGAACAACTTTGATAGCCAAGAGAACAAAGACCAGATTATGATCCAGAATGGATGAAAGAAAACATTCAGGTAACGTTGAGGACAGAAATAACTACGTACAAGTCAACATTACTAGATCCTGATGTTTAAAGCCAGAGCGTGCATGACAGCTGAAAGCAGTAATGCTTGATTGGAAAGTTGGTTTAGGAAGATAAGAATTTTGAGTCATCCAGGAGCAGTGGCTAAGAACTGTAATCCCAGAACTTTGGGAGACTGAGGTAAGAAAATTGCTGAAGCCCAGGAGTTTGAGACCAACCTGGGCAACATAATGAGACCCCTATCTCTACAAAAATTTTTAAAAAACCAACCAGGTGTGGTGGCACACACCTGTAGTACTAGCCACTTAGGAGGTTGATGTGGAGGGATCTTTTGAGCCCGGAGTTTGAAGCTGCAGGGACCTGTGATCACACCACTACACTCCAGCTGGGTGACATAGCAAGACCCTGTTTCATACATTTTTAGAATAAAAATTAAAGAATTTAGAGTCAATCCCTGATCAACAGATGATTTTGTTGAAATGCATAATGTTTTTCTTTAGAATTATCATGAGATTAAAATTATCTCATTTTATGCACGTCTATGTACAATACATTTATATGTACAAAGTAAATGTTTAAGTAACCTCTTTATAAGCAATCCTAAAGCATTGCCTAAGCATTCTAAAATAATCATTATTTCAAACACGTAACAAAATAATGGAATCCACCAGAGATTCTCAGCCTGTGAGCATTTTGGTTATATTCTAGCATTACAGCTCAAATTCTTGAATTCTCAGTCTAATCATAGAAGATATAAGTTATAGGCTTTTACAAGTATTTGAAGATAGACTTAGGCTGCTTCTGTGTACAAAAATACATAATTTATTTACAAAGTCAGAAACTGGAAAGATGATTTTCCTTTTACTCCTATGGCAAAATAGAAGAAGGCAAATTATTACACTTAGAGCTGGCGGTAGCTATTTAGAGCAACACTAATTTAAAAATACAATATTTAAATATTTATTCATCCGCTTATTTGTTAACAAAATTTAGGGCCTCTTATCTGTCAGGAACTGTTCTATGTGCTAGAAATTCAATAGTGAACAATATGAAGTCTATGGCTTATATTCTAGAGAGAATAAGAAGAAAATAAAATAAGCAAAATTATATTTACTATAATGTTACATAGTGATTTATGATATGAAGGAAAATGAAGAGCAGAGAAAAAAGAAAACAGAGATGCAATTTTAAATAGCATAGTCAAGAAATAGTTCACCAAGGAGCTGGATTACCTGCATGGTAAGAGATTCACCATTTAAGTATTCTATAACATTGATTCTCAAATGTTAGTCTGCATCAGAATCCCTTGGAGGTTTTAATAAGGTGTGATTGCTGGGCCTTACCCCAGCACTTCTGATTTAGCAGGTATTCAGAGGGACCGAAAAATTAGCATCTTTAACAAGTTTCCAGGTGATGCTGATAGCAGCACCACACTTTGAGAACTCTTCTAGACCATGCAACCAGCAAACTTTTTCTATAAATACCCAGATAGTAAATATTGAGACTTTGTGAACCATATAGTCGCTGTTGCAATTACTCATCTCTACTGCTGTAGTGCAAAAGTAGCATGGAAAATATGTAAACAAATAAGCAAATAAAATTTTATAGACACTGAAGTTTGAATTTTGTATAATTTTCACATGTCAAGAAATACTATTCTTTTGATTTTCTCCAATCGTTAAAAAATGTTAATATCATTTTTATTTCATGGGCTCTATCTACAACAACAGATATGGGTTAGGTATTCAGGAAATAAACAGGAAGATAAAAAGTCCCAGAGGCAGGATTTTATTTGCTGTGTTCTAGGATCAGGAAGAAAGACGTTGTGTTAAGAGGAGGGAGCAAAGAGATGAAAGAGGCTGCTGAACTGGAGCCCCTATTCAGGGCTAGATCATATAAGCCCGAATGAGTACGTAATTCATTGAATTTCTGGCAGAGAAATGGCACGATCTGTTACATTTTTGAAGTCCCTCTCTGGCTGCTCTATATTATCATGAGACTAATCTGTGGAGAAATGGAGCAAGAGAAGAAGCAAGGAGACTTGTCAGCATCCTCCCTTGGTTATCCAGGTAAATACTTTGGGCTTGAACTCAGACCATGTTATAGAGGTGGTAGAAGGTTTTTTGAGCTATAAACCACTTACACGAGCTGATATATGAGCTGTGAGATGAAAGAGAAATAAAGAAATCAATGACAGTTCTGAGTGTTGGAACCTGAGTGAATTGTAGGGCCAATTACTCAGCTGTAGTCATTAGAGCAAATTGTAGAGCCAATTACTCAGCTGTAGGCAATAGAGTAAAAATCAAAAATCGTGAAAAAGAGGCACAGTTATTTAGAATGGAGAGAAAAAAAGAATATGGTATCATGTTACCAAGTTAAGAAAGCATTTGAAGGGGAAAATAAGCTGGGCACAGAAAGACATATACCACATTATAAATATGCGGAATCTAAAATGTCGATCTCATAGGAGTAAGTAGAATGGCGGTTTCCAGAGAATAAGGTGGTGAGGTTGAGGGGAGCATCAGATGACATTATCTCATTTAGTCATTTTAACGCTATAATATAGGGACTGCTAGCCAGCCATTTCATAAATTAGCCATTAACTAGTTTAAAGTGCCTTACACAAATTTTCTGAGATAGCTTTCAAGCCCAGATATCTGACTTCATGGTCTGTCCTTTTAACCACTTCTAAGTGGACGAAGTGAGGAGGGAGCCAAAAGATTTTTCCAATTTCAATGCACATCTTTTCCAATTTCCCTTTCAAAGTTAGTGTGTGTTATGTTTAAGGGAAAGGATGATGATTTTGTCCTTGTTCTCAGCAACTTGCTGTGTGACTTTGGTCAGGTGGCCAAAATGTTTTAGGTGTTTGATTCCTCCTGATTTGTATGAAGATGGCCAAAGAACCTAATTCATCAGATTACTGTGAAAATATAATGAGCACTCACTAAATGGTCTTTGGTGGTTACGGAAGATCCACATTGTTATGAACTATAGTCAACATCACCATATTGTACAATAGATCTCTTGAACTTATTCCTCCTGTGTAACTGGAATTGTGTAACCTCTGACAACTCCGCAACAGCTCACCCAGCTCCTAGTAACCAACATTTTACTCTCTATTTTTATGAGTTAAATGTTTTTAGATTCCACATGCCAGTGAGATCATGTAGTATGTGTGCCAATTTTTGAAAATTGTGGAGAGTAGGTTTTAAGTGTTCTCACCACAAAAAATGATATGTGTGTGAGATAACGCATAGGTGAATTAGCTCAATTTATCCATTCTAAAGTGTATACATACTTCAAAACAACATGAGCATAATAAATATACATATAATCTTTGTCAATTAAAAGTAATTAATTTTAAATTTTTTTTTAAATAAAAAAAGGCCTGATGTTGTTCTGGAACCCTATTGACTTCAATAGGAATGACATCATGATTGAGAGGCAGAGGGAGACCCAGAGCCAGCGAACAAGACATAGAGTTTATTGAGGGGACTTACATAAAGGGCAGTGTGGTTGTGGCAGGATGGAAAGGAGAACCGCTACCATTTGTAAAATACATGCAGTTTATATAGCATTTTCAGTTAGTATCTACCTTCCCCCTAGCAACCTCCACCTGTCAACCTTCAGTCAACCCCAAACAAAGCACTTCTTTCCCCTGTATGTCATTCCATGGAATGGGCCATGAATTCAATGCTCCTCATAGACAAGGAATGACTCTCTGGGTTGTCCACTTCTAGATTCCTTAGCTCAGAACTCCAAACACACATTCTTTTTAGATCATAAAGTTATTCTCAGGATATGTTTAAATTATTGCTGTCAGGTACCTCTGCCATACAGGTTCATTCTCAGTGTATGCTTAATGTAAGTTACTGCTGTAAGGTGGGTCATATACCCAGCATACTTCGATTAAAAATGAATAAATTAATACTTTAAATAAAAAAGACTGTTCTAAAATAATAAGTTCATAATACATTATTCCAATTCTGAGAGATGACCATTCTAAAAACTGAAAGTTGTTTTGTAATTCATCATCGAAACTCAACCTAAACCTACATATGGCTCTTTTTCACTTTCATGTGTCTCCTATATTGTATATATTCATATATTTATCTGAAAAAAAATGTGTTTGATTGCAAGATGCAGCTCAGACTCCTCTAAGATGTAATATACAATATGTATATTATGTGCTTTATTGCTTCTTTAAAATTCAAACTATTCTGAAATCCTAAACATATCTGGTCCCACAGGTTTCAGTGAATATGTTCTAGACCTGTTTTAGCATTATTATTTATTTTCCATTATGAAGACATTGTAAATTGATGTGATTATGTGAAATGAACAAGTTCCCTTTCAAGAAAACTATTTTTTAAGTCATAATACAGTTAGAAGAACATGATTTGCATTTGACAGTATTATTTGCACTGGAATAATTATACAGAGAGAGAAAAATTAGGAGTTCAAAGTAGGGCACAATGAAATGGAAGGTTCTTTTGGGTCAGGCTAGTCAGCTGGCTTTCTTAAAGCCTAATGTAGATGACATATAGAAATTTGCTCCATTCCAGAGTCTGGCCTTAAGCCTTGGAAACTTTGAAATCTGCCAGCACCTCTTCAAGAATGGGTACGTCATCTGGAGTTTGACTCACCTAATGAAGGCTAAAGTGTATGCCAGCCTGGTAATTTTTAATGGGAACCATCACTACCAATGGAATCGTATATACTTGGTGCAGTCTTCCCATTGTCAAGGGGTGTGGAAAACCGAATTATACTCAAGGTATCACTTTTTAAGTTTACGGATAAGAGGACAGTACATTCAGTCCAGCACATGGGAAGAAAACCATATGCATAACTCTATTTATTTAGCATAGAATCAAGACAAAATGATGGAGATAATAGCTATGAGTAATCATAGTGGAGACAGAGGAGGCAAATCACGTTCTTGGACCAGGGCACCTCACAGCTCTGCACAAGTCTGTAATGAGCACATTCTTTTGTGTGTGTCTCCTTTGTAGTCTATGCCCTGTAAACTACTATGAGATTGATGCATTACTTTTTAGAGATTATAAATAATTTGATCAGGTTTGTCCTCTGGGCAATCAAGTCTCTTTAAAATGTCTCTTCACTGATTCACTATCTGCTGATACCTATGTTTAATTAGCAGTAATTAGTCTTAGAGAATGTCCCTCCTCCCCTCCTTTTTATGATACTTTCAAGATACTCCCTTTTCCTAGAAAGGACTGAAATGCCTGAAAATATAATGGCTATGAAACATGTAATCAGAAAACCTGAGTTCTAGTCTCAATTTTATTAATTATTCTAGCATGGGAGTCATTACTGTAAATTTCTATTATGCAAATAGAAATATTTTGATCCTGGTATCACATACTTGTTTTGATAATCAACTAGGCAATGCATGTAAAAAGAAATGTGAGAAACACAAAATTCTGTTTAAATTGCATATATTATTATTAGTTTCCAGCATACAATGCATCCTCTTTACACTTAGTAAACATCTGTTGAATGAAAAAGTAAATCAATGAGTCGAGCCATCTGTTAATCACGTCTTGCTGCATTTGAAGTCACAGGTCAGGAGTTCCTACACATGTGATTTACTCATGGGTAAAATAAAGAATCACAGTAAGAGAAGTTGGTAGCAATGTCGACTCTTCAAATATAGATTCTTTTAAGAAACATATATTCAAACATTGATCTCAATTGACCTTGTTGCTCAACACTCTATCTTCAACAATGCTGTTTAATCACTTTACTGCTCTCTGTGTTGTTCAGAAAAACAACTATTGTGCATATTGCCTGGTTTCACCAATATATTGCCTAGTTCCACCAATAAATAGCCTCTTTGCTCTCTACTACGTGGTTGAAATATACCTCTGACACTGCTTTTTATTAAATTGTCATAATCAAATATGCATTCATATCAGTGAAAAGCAAAAGTTTGAGGGAAAGCTTTTATAAAGACTAAATTTACTGCATTTGGATTTAAAAAATTCGTAGACTCAAGAATCAAATAAGCCAAATTTACTTTCTTCTGTCATTCGTCTAACAACATTTAACAAGTTCTCACAGTATGCAAAGCTGTCTGTAGGCACTGTGGGAGATATAAAGATGAATTAAACACACTTCCTACCTGTAAACCTTACAGAGATAAAAAATATGCATAAATTGCTAGAATACAAGCTGGAAATGATGAATGCCTTAAGGGGAGCATAAACAATGTTGAGTTCAGTGGTGGTGGAGATTACTTTCTTGCTGAAGGTAAATATAGAATACATATGCAAATATAGAATACATATGTGTAAACACACACATACATACATGATTAAGGGGGTTGTTTTATGCTAATCAGTCTTTAAAATGTTAATCAGCTTGTAAAATGAACCAATCTTTTCAGTGGTTCCCATTAAAAAAACAACAAAATTAAACATATCCTAATGATAGCACCTAAGTGATTCAGAACAAGATCTTGCTTTAAATGTTCAAAGAAATGTTTCTGTGCAAATATTAATTATAAGCCTGAAAACTATAAAATATAATAATGAGCAAAATTAACTTCCTGACAAATGTCATAGAATCACATTCATTTACATGTAATTATTTAAAAGCTGGAAAAAATTATGAAGAAAACTGGACCACTTAAGAATGAAAATCAAAGGACAATAGCTGATGTAATATTGAAATGAATATTAGTGAATGGGAAAGCATCAAAGTATTCTCTGAGTGTTTTAAATAATTTGAAACAAGGCCTTGGTCCAATGGACTTAAAGCATGGATATTTCAAAAATGACTCTGGCCAGCTAGTCTCATTTGTCTCAGTGTATAGATTGCAAAATCAGTTTAGGTCTAGTAAGAGGAGCTCAAGTTAGATATTATAAATTTTCTTAAAACAACCTAAATATGAAGAAAGCATCAGAGCAACTTATTAAGAACTGCCAACTTATAAAATTCTCTAAATTGGCTAAAGAGGCTTGAGATAAGTTATAGATTAGGTGGTCTCTTCAAGGGAATTTTTATGACGGCATAACCAAAACTAGCTAAATTCAAGCACTAGCTACTTGGGGTCTAGTTCTGTGTTTTCAAGAAAATTCTGTAATCTTCCTGAACCACCTTCAGAAAGTAGATATCTTAAATCTCAGGCTACATTAATACCTACCTCATTATTTTTTTAAAAAAATTAAATGAGTTCATACACATGAAGTAAGACTAAAATTAAAATCCTAAGCCTTTCAACTGACTGAACAGACTCCCTTTTGGTTAAGGAGACCACAGCAAAACCTTATCAACAAAAGTTCCTGGCCATGACAGGATGAAAGGTCAGATATACCTCTTACATTGGCTTCCTTTGTGGTTTAGACACAATTGACCAGCAATAATGTTAAATTAGAGATCATAAGACTGATAGAACAGACTCTTTGTGGCCCAACAAGATGCCAAATTATAAACAAGACCAAAGACCATGCCAGGCAAGGGTTAAGTCACACACCTTTACACTTAAAGAATAAGTTCTAGCTGCCACAAGCTTTTTCTATCTAGCAGCTAAATGAGCACTGGCCTTGAGATAAGCAAATTAAGACAACTGCAGTTCAATGCCAGAATCTGACCCTCCACCCCCTGTTCCACAAGCCATAACTACAGCTTTGATGGGACAAGAGATGGATTTCACTCACTTTCTTCTGATAAGAGACCACCAACCCTGGCCTGTTTCTGGCTGGTTTACAAAGCCTGCACTCTTGAATGCCTTCATGTTCATGCTTTACCTTTTGACATATGGGGCCTAACTGTAACATATTTAAACGTTAAGTCTCTACTCCAAAGTGAATATGAGTTGTACGTAACCTGCATGTTCATTCAGTATGCATGTGTTAGGACGCCCTTCATGAATATTCACGGCTCCTCCTATAACTTGTTGTATATGTGTACTTGGCCTACTTGTTTGGTGTAAATCCCTGTTTCATCCTCACATCTCTTGAAGTGCCTGCTTCTAGGCTCTGCTGGAGGCTTCTTTTCCTAGCCTGTCAGAATGGCCATCTTGCAGGCTGTTATCCTTTATGAGAAATAAAATCTCCTTTTCAAATTTATAGCTCTCATGATTTTTTACTTGACAGAAGTTTAAGAATAGTATCATCTCAGAAATTAACTCTCAGTAACTATCTTTTCCAAAAGTGAAAATACAATCTTGACAGTAAGGGAAGGAAGGAGAAAACACTGACATGGGAAAATTGATTGTCACTAATGTTATAATGATTATTTCTTTTCCTGCATTAAAACCTGAGTGGAAGCCAGAGGCATTACAACAGAATAAGTACATTAAATTTTTAATTTAAATTTATTTTCTTTTTACACAATTTTCACTTTTTTTCACCAGTTGTTTATAGTCCTTAATTTGCTTATTCTTTGATTCTCGATGTAAAATTTTGAGTTACATAAATAAACCTACAGCTTCATTACAATATAGAGGGATTCCTGAATGTTGCAAAAATGAAGGTATTACATCCAATACTTCATTGCAGTATGGTTGCCAGGTTAAATATAGGACACATGGTTAAATATAAATTTCTGATAAACAAGAACAACTTTTTTCCAAATAAATGTTAATACAAACAAATTATTTCCTTTTTGTCTTTAAAATTCAAATTAATGAGTACATCTGTATTTTTATTTGTAAATCTGCAACCCTGGACTGTAGGAAATACACTAATCTCCAATGTACTAAACCAAAAACAAATCAATTAACAAGTAGCTCCGTCCCTCTGTCGTGGTCCCTGCCTCCACCTCCTTTATTTAGACTATAATCATTCTCTCCCTAATAATTTCAGTAGCCTCCTAATTGCCTCTGATTTTACATGCTCCCTCTTCCAATCTATTCTCCACACTGTAGTAAAGTGATTGTTCCAAAAAACAAACCTGATCACAGTGACTTGTCTGCTAAAATCTTGCCAATATTTCTCCAGAGCCTTCAGGATAAAACATAAGCTCTTTAGTAAATAATGCAGAGTCCTAGGTGGTCTATGTCAGCCTTCTTCCCCTGTTTGGTGAAAACTAAATTTCTACAATGAACTTCATCCTGTCTTAATTTTTTTTGCCTGGAAGGATCTTCTCAACCCCATTTTTCCCCCTGATGAGACTCCTGCTTGCCAGTCTGAATTATGTACCTTTTCTCTTATGTTTTCCCATAGTGTTCCAATATTAGCACTTTATAACAATTGTCGACTAAGACTGCAATTGTCTTTTCCACTCTCTAGTCTCCCTGGTAGACTCTATGCCATGGAAGGGTTAAATACAGGACACATGGTTAATTATAACCATGTGTTTTTCTAATTTGTTTTTCTAATCTTTAATATACACTATTTGACAGTTCTTTTAAGTGTGTTGAATGAAGAAAGAGATTTCTAGTTAAACAATATATTAGGATAGCAAGGTAAGATGAAAAAAGAGAATTGTGAAAAGCTATAATATCAAAAATAAGGTACAATTTTTAGTGTGCTCTTATGTTTTGTCCACCTTTGATTATTTATTGGTGGCATAGTTCTTTTTTTATCTGAAAAGTAAAAACTATGTATATTTATGGCATATATGCTGTTTCAATATATGTATATTCTGTCTAATGGCTAAATCAAGCTATTTAACGTATGATAACCCATACTTATAATTTTTGTGTGTGATGAGAACACTTAAAATCTACTATCTTAGCAGTTTTCAATACAATGTACTATTATTAGCTATGTTATTAGTTACCATGATATAGGGTAGTTCTTTTGAACATATTCCTTCTGTGTAACTGACATTTTGTGTCCTTTGAGGAGTATCTTCTCAATATCTGCAGCCCACAGCCTCTGGTAACCAATATTTTACTCTCTGTTTCTATGAGCTCAAACTTTTTACATTGCCCTTGTAAGTGAGATTATGTGGTGTTTGTTTTTCTGAGCCTGGCTTATTTCCCTTACCATAATGTCATTCAGATTCATCTGTGTTGCAAAAATGACAGGATTTACTTCTGTCTGGCTTCTTTTGTAAGGCTAAATTATATTCCATTGTGTATATATACTACATTGTCTTTATCCATTCATCCATCGATGGTGTAAACCAAAAAGTATCTGAGACAGGTCTCAGTGAATTTAGAATTTATTTTGCCAAGGTGAAGGGTCATAGCTCATGACAAGGCTTCAGGAGATGCTGAGAATATGTGCTCAAGGTGGTTGGGCTACAGTTTAGTTTTGTACATTTTCTTGGGAAATTTCAAAGTGGGATGGGTCGGGGGCAGGGCTTCCAGGTCATAGGTGGATTTAAAGATTTTCTTATTGGCAGTTGGTTGCAAGGAATAAGCTCTGCCTGAAGAGTTGAAAACAGCTTGAATTAAGATATAGGGTTGGAGATTGCGGAAGCAAGGTTCTTGTCATGTAGGTGAAGCCTCCAGGTAACAAACTTCAGAGAGAATAGATGCAAATGTATTTTATCAAAGATGTCAGACTCTTTGGAGGGACCTAGTAAGGGAAGGAGATTCTCTAAAGAATGCAGTCTCCCCAAGAGATAGCTTTGCAGTGTCATTTCAAAATATGTCAAGCAGTATGTTATGGGGTAAACTACTTTATCTCCATTTAGGGTCTGTTATCTGTTATACAGTGCTGTACCAGAGTCAGACTGGAGTTGGTATCCTATTGCTACAGTCTGTTCTGTCACTCTTAGAATCTCTGTTTTAATGTAAATGCCAGTTAATTGTGCCTGAACTCCAAAAGGAGAAGAGTATAATGAGGCATGTCTGACCTCCCCATTCCAATAATATCATGGCCTGAACTAGTTTTTCAGGTTTGATGGGGTCCCCTTGGCTGAGAGGGGTGGTCCATTCAGTCAGTGGAAGGAATTAGAAATTTGCAGTGGACGTTTGGGTTGATTCCATATCTTGGCTATAGTGAATTATTTCTTTACATGAACATGGATGTGCAGGTTGCACACTTCTTGGCATACGAGGTAAATAACTTCCAATTATTTGTTTAAAAACTGAAAGGATTTATAAGTAACAATATCTCATTTTTGTAAGCATTGAAGATAGATGTGAACTAAATAACATGAACAGAGAAAGAATTCCTTAACTTCTAACCAGGATATTTTAAAATGTGACATAAAACAATGCATTTTTAATGAATAACATATACACAGTGTTTAAAAAGTACAGAAAGCACCCTGTCCTGCTCACCCAGCCATTGACTGCCTGTCCCAGAGATAACCATCTGCAGAGTTCCCCAAGTGCCCTTCCAGAGACCATTTATGCAAATATAAGCAAATATATGCAAATAGAAGCACATATACATTTCCATTGTTTCTAAGGGTAATTAAATCTTCAACCAATAAAGAATATAAAGTTATAAAGCTTTCATCTGACCTATTCAAGCAGTCGATTTCATAAGAATAATTATTTTTTACTTGGTTTCACTGTTTCAATCAGTAATTAAGTAATTAAATATTCATTAATAAAGAATTTGTAATGTCCTGATTGCAAATTTTAAGTGGGTCATGCTCTCAAAAAATAAACTCCTTTTCATTGTCTGAAGTTCTTAAAAATTTAAGCAGACAGCCTCTCTAAAAATATATATATTTTCCTTTTATCAGTTTTTTCTTCTCATGTTGCATTTTTGAACTTTTTATTTCTCCAACAATCTTTGAATTCATTTTCAATGCTCAAAAAGATTCAAAATTATAGTTGTTTACAAAGTATATGAAATATATTTTCATCAAAAATATTTGTGAAAATAAAAGTATTAACTTATGAAAATAAGTTATTTTTCTTGTAAAATATTTAATATTATATTTTACAATTTGTTTTAGCCTCTTAATTTTAATTTTGAAAATAATAATCATCATACATAATATTAGTTGACATTTTAAAGATAAATTAAATTTATAACATATTTAATAATAACAAAGGTATTTATAATTTTACCTTGCTAGAATATAAAGAACACTTTGGTTGTTATTGTTAAGAACAGAAATGATGCTTCACATATGTTATGTCTAAATCTTCATATATACATATTTACCAGGGGAGAATTATAAAATAATTGTCAATTATTTTATAATTCAAGATGTTTCTTGACTGCCATGTGCAATTTGTATGAAAGTTGCATGAGTGTTTCGGTACTTTTGGAAACAAAATAAAATAAGATAAAACAAATAGATGTTCCCCAATTTTGAGAAATGATATTTTGTTATGCTAGAATCCATTGCCTTCATGGGAACTTTACTGGTAAATATGTATGCCTTTTTTCCTACCTAAGCCCATCCACTGCTCTATTCTCTCCGTAGTGTTTAAATGTTTATCTTCCAATAAAGTATAGCACACACATTTTTTTCAGCACTCAGATACACTTAACTTTGTTTTAAAATGAGTAGGACAAATGTTGAAAAGTGTTTCCTGGGGTCTGAGCAGTGTTAATATGAAAGGAAACATTTAAGCATTGTCTTATGCTGCACTTGAATGTAAGATTCTGAGTGACAAGGTGGCCATATGTTCTTTAGTACATGTCCTGAATGTGTTCTTTGTGAAAGGTCAAGTATTCTTTAAGGTAATGGACCCAGGACAGGGACCCTTCTTGCCCAGGTTTAAGGGTAGCACTGATGTGATCATCAGATTGTCTGTTTTTCCTGGGTACGATTCCCATAAATGCTCTCCATTAGATTCACATAACCTAGCAAT
This sequence comes from Macaca thibetana thibetana, assembly GCF_024542745.1. NCBI lineage: Eukaryota > Metazoa > Chordata > Mammalia > Primates > Cercopithecidae > Macaca > Macaca thibetana. Next base: position 29,558,578 of record NC_065590.1, read on the forward strand.
GTCTGGCACATAATAGGTGCTCAAGAAATGGAAAGAAGAAAGGAAGGGAAGGAAGGAGGGAAAAAGAGGATGAAGGGAGAAAGGGAGGTTGACTCTTATGTTAACTTCTCCTGCTTGTGGGGTGATGGGGTGGGAGGAGTCTCTTAGATCATTTGGTAGTACTTTCTTGAAATAGACATTTTAAGCTCTTCTTGATAGGAGATAATTTTTAATATAGGGAACTATCAGTGTCTTTGAGATAATCAACCAGGAAATATATTTGAATTATCCATCCAGTCTGCTAAATGAATAACATTTAACAATTCACAAATAACACAGACTTTATAGTCTTTTTGTTTTCTATCTAAACAAAGAGCTTATTAGTAAATAATCACCTTATAATCACCTGTCTGAAATCACTCACCTACTAGTTACTTTTGTCTTTTTTAACACGGTTTAATGGTTCTACCTTATCAAAAAACTTATTTAGCTTTATCTTTGGTGCTAGCTCTGAGAAAGACTTCAATGCCTTTTTGGCAGGTAGAATTTAACATCTAATCAAGTTCCTCAGACTTTACGAATTTGCTTTTGAAACAAAATCAAGCAGTTTTCTGTCCTTTTAATTCTCTATCCTGTTGTTCGGTAGTTATATTAAATATAGGTATAATAAAAATACAGTTAATTAGGTTTGGATTAGCAGTAGGTTTGGCAGCTATTAAAACAGTGATACACTTCAAAGTGGGATTGTAAATTTTCTCTCAGCATTTTTCAATGCCTAATAACACGATTTTCATAAAACTTAAAATACCTGTGGATACACTAATATTTTGTTGGACATTATGAAAAATCCTCCATTGTTTAGAATCTAACTCTTTCTGAATCCAGACTATCCTTAGAACTTCTCAATAAGTCATAACTTTTGTGAAATGGTTACATTATATTGATAGATATTTGGATCACCACATTACTATTTACAGAATACTTGTATTATATATGAAACTTTAAAGTAAAAATTATATATCCAAGAATATATATATTTATGTGAAATAACATGTATAAACACATACGGATATTTTATATATATATATATTTCAGTGAATGACAATTAATGGCATAAAACAGATTCACCAGCATGACTGTGTTGGAAAACATTGACAAGGCTTATAGAAAACATCCAGTTAAGATCAAAATGTCAAATATGGTATACACCAAACTGAATCAGTACTATTTAATTAATAGGACTGTGAATGATTTGATACATATAAATAATGGTAATCAAAATAGATACTTCATAAACTATCCTAAAAGAAAAAAAATTATAAATTTCAAAAACACTTACATTTAACTGCAACACAATTGCATGGAAAAAAATAATTTAATGGCTGCACTAAAGTGAAGAAAAGACACAATGAATGAAAGTGAGAAGCTCTCTCAGATTTACTTCCTCCAAGTCCATGTAGCTATGACTCCAGACTCTTTTTGTATTGCTGTCATAGTTTTGAATGTCTGCTATAGAGAAATAATATGCTGGTCTTGTAGTTATGAGATCTTTTCCACCAACTGCATGGTGTGACCTTAAAGGGATTTGGACTAGATGATATTTATATCTAATCTAATCCTTTCTGTGACGATTCATTTTGTTCACTTCTCCACACATAGAACCTAAATAACTGTTTGCTTTGAGGAACCCTTACTTTTTTTTTTTTTTTTTTTAAGATCGAAGTAACTAATCTGACTTTTCCTTCTCTGAAGATGGTCATGTTCCTCAGTCCCCCATCACACTCTCAGGCAAATCAATTTACCACGCGATGACAACAAGACTCCCTCTAGTCCATACCATGAAACCTGCATCAAAGGAGTGATTTGAGCAGAAAAAGAAAAAGAACCTGATGTTATCCCGTCATGTGAAAATATGAAGTAGAGAATATTTAAATATCCTGATCAATATTATTTTTTACTATCAATGAAGTGGAATGTCATAAAAATTTGAGGACATTTTAATAGTATGATCTTTATTCAAAAAACATAATATCGTGAAGAAACCTCATTAACTATTAGCTGTACGCTTTCCAACTCATTACCATTTTCCTGCTTTTTAAGTAATTTTCCTCATCAGGTAGAATGAATTGCCTTTAGGTAGGCTAGTCCTTGTCAAGAACTGTGAAGGGCCTGAGATGTTAGCCTGCGTGCAAGCTGACAAGTTATCCTGACCAACTTTCATAGAAGCTGGCAGAAGACACATGAAGAGTCAAGGCAAAGCAGGCAGCATGAATTGTGTGTTCACGTGGGCTCCCCTTGCCCATCCCTGATTCCCAAAAGTAATGCAAAGTAGGCCAGCTTAATGGTGTGCATGTACTGGCTTTGTGTGACAACTGAGAAACCTTGAGTGTAAGAAACCCCAGCCTTGTAAAGAGGGCTGCTAGAAACCCTGCCAAAACTTTGCCCCAGAGGGAGACATACTGGTTAGCAAACAACCTGCCCTTTGCTCAGAAGACATACAGGAACATGAGAAATCCATGGTGGATTACCTCCCACAGTCCGCAAACAAACAAACAAACAAAAATCAAAAACAAAAATTTAGAAAGTTTCCCTTGGTTTACAAATGAGCAAGCTCATATATATCAGTATGTCCCCTTTCCTGAGCAAAAGGCACAGAAATGCCATAATCAATCAAATATAATCACATCTAACATCTATAATGCCTGTAGTATTTCAAGCATTTTCATATATACTTTCATTCTAATTCTTAAAGCATCTCCCTAAGGAATATTATACTGTTCTCAATTGCATAGGTAGGGAAAATACATTTCATGCAGGGAATATTGCCTGCCTCTCAGTCATGAAACCATTCCATAGTGGCACTGGGCTTCAAATCCAGGACAGTAAATTGAGAAGGAATTAGCATGAGACCTTAAAATTGAGTGAATGTAATGACCAACTTTTTTTTTTTTTTAAGTTCTGGGATACCTCTGCGGAACGTGTAGTTTTGTTACATAGATGTACATGTGCCATGGTGGTTTGCTGCACTATCAACCCAATAGCTAGGTTTTAAGCTCCACATGCATTAGGTATTTGTCCTAATGCTCTCCCTCCTCTTGCCCCCAACCTCCCGACAGGCCCTGGTGTGTGATGTTCCCCTCCCGGTGTCCACGTGTTCTCACTGTTCAACTCCCATTTATGAGTGAGAACATGCGGTATTTGGTTTTCTGTGGAAGACAGTGTGGCGACTCCTCAAGAATCTAGAACAAGAAATAACATTTGACCCAGTAATCCCATTACTTTCTACATATGGCTTTCTACATATGGCTAGCCAGTTTTCACAGCACCATTTATTAAATAGGGCATCCTTTCCCCATTTCTTGTTTTTGTCAGGTTTGCCAAAGACCAGATGGTTGTAGATGTGTGGTATTATTTCTGAGGGCTTTGTTCTGTTCCATTGGTCTATATGTCTGTTTTGGTACCAGTTCCATGCTGTTTTGGTTACTGTAGCCTTGTAGTATAGTTTGAAGTTAGGTAGCATGATGCCTCCAGCTTTGTTCTATTTTCCAAAGCCAACAATAGCTAAGAGGATTTCTTCTTTCCAGTGAATCTGCTTGGAAAATCTCTTTGGAAGCACAGTAAACACAGTTGTTTTCTCTTGCCTATTGTTAATGTAGTTGTTAGTTGACTTAATATTGGCTGAGCCCTAAGGACAAAAGGTTGGGAAATGTACAGTTAAAATTATTAATGGAACTTATAAAATCAAATTGTTCATTAGAGTGCAATGTAGTGCAGATCCCTTTTGAAAAATTCTATTTTCTATTATCTTGTGATCTGTTTCTCAGGCACAAGTTTTAGCCTACAGATATTCACTGTGATTGGTGATCGTTACTTTTAAAAATATGTTACAATAACAATGTTATTATTTACCTTTCTAACAGTATTTTCATTCTTCCCTTTATGTTTTCTTTTTATGCAATTTTAGCTTGGCATGGCATTTAGATAATTAAAATAATTCCGGTTATAACTGGTAAATAATTGGTTCTCTGTAAATACCTACTGCTTGAATATTATAATATTTGTGGGTTTGCTATAGCATATTTGTATAACATGAAATTTGTCTTTGGTAGAGGTGGATTTTGGTTTATAGCAAGATAAAGTTCACATATGCTAACTTTAAATCTGAACTTGATCCATTTTCACCTACTTTCCTTTACAGATTTGTTATTCCATCAACAATGGTTTATTTACTTTCCCAGAAATATTATTTCAGATTTATCTTTTTACCAATTCCTTTTCCTTTTGCCAGAGAGAGATAAAAAGAGATAAAAGCCAATTTGAGTTCTATCTTTTCTTTAATCTTTTCCTTAAACATCCAAGTTTTCAATGATCTTTCAGTTTCAACTTCTAAATGCCATTTTTTTCATTTAATTTGGTCATGAGGATCTTAGTGTAAACCTGTCTATTGCTAGTAGTAATACTGTTACTAATGGTAACAGTAACAGTAGTAAGCAAAGTAATGATAAGTAATTAATATTTATTAAGAGTTTAATGTATGTAATACATTGTACAAAACACACATTTTCTTTTTTTTTTTTTTTTTTTTTTTTTTGAGACAGAGTCTTGCTCTGTGCCCCAGGCTGGAGTGCAGTGGCGCGATCTCGGCTCACTGCAAGCTCCGCCCCCCCGGGTTCACGCCATTCTCCTGCCTCAGCCTCCTGAGTAGCTGGGACTACAGGCACCCGCCACGGTGCCCGGCTAATTTTCTTGTATTTTTAGTAGAGACGGGGTTTCACCGTGTTAGCCAGGATGGTCTCGATCTCCTGACCTCGTGATCCGCCCGTCTCGGCCTCCCAAAGTGCTGGGATTACAGGCTTGAGCCACCGCGCCCGGCAACATTTTCTTATTTCTTATAATATTCTAACACATTGAGTTATTTAAGAAAGATTGAGATACTGAGTTTTTGAATAGTCACATAACTTGGGTCACGTCACACAGCTTATCAATACTGAAATTCAAATTCAAATTTTTTTTATTTCAAGACTTCACATTCTACACTATCAAACTATATGTTGTGTTTAGTGAATTTAAAAAATATCTTTATCTGATGAGTGCAGCACAGCAACATGGCACAAGTATACATATGTAACAAACCTGCACGTTATGCACATGTACCCTAGAACTTAAAGTATAATAATAATAAAAAATAAAAAATTAAAAAAATAAAAAAAAAGAACTGAAAAAAATATCTTTATCTACCTAATATAATACAAGTTTGTTGAGGGAAATGACAATATCTGATATATTTCTGGCTCCATCATAGAGCTTAATTTCCTGTATACTAAAAATCCATAAGGAATATGAAGTCATTAATTGAACAACTGATATAGTTAGTTATAAAACTCATTTTTAACAAAAGGCAAATATTAAGAGTGATACTAAAATAATCTGTTAGCCTTACTTACTCAAACGTTTTCTCTGTCATGCATTTATATCCAGCTCTGTATTAAATTAAGCTCTGAAAGAGTACAGCCTGGTGTAGTGGTTCTCTTACCTGAGCTTGCATCAGAATTCTCTTCAGGTCTTAATGAATCAGATTACTGGGCCCCACCACTGAAGTAGATTTGAGGTCTTTGAGGTCTCATTCAGCAGATTTGAGGTCTTTGAGAACTACTTGTCAGTACTTCCAGAATCAGAAAGTTTGAGCTAGAATCCTAGCTGTGCCATTTATAAGCTGTCTGAACTTGAACAAGTGATAAATATCTCTGGGCCTTAGTTTTTTCCACCTATGTGAAGGGTATATTAGAATTTTTGTGTGTATTAAATGACACAACATATGCAAATTGCTTTAAGCAGAACCTGGGACATATATAATAAGCACTTAATAATTATTAACCATATTCATTTTGTATTAACTATAATTATTAATTGCAAACATATTACCAACTCCTTATTAGACTGCCTTTTGTGTCGTAGTGGGAAAATCAAAGCTCTGAGAAATAAATGCTGAGGTGCGATTTTCAGAATAGAGGAGAAGAAAAGGATCACGTTTAAGAAAGTTATGACAAAGGCCTTAGTAGAAGAAAGATCATTCAGATATTTAGATCCAAAACAATTGTACAAAGGACACAGAAAACCCCACAGGAAAAAAAGTGTCTGTAAGAAGAAGCAGAAAACAGAATGATTTAAAATGAAACAGAGCAGAGGTCAAGAAAATTTTAGTTAACATGGTAGCCAATCTGAAAGGTACACAATTCAAGATGAATTCATCTAAACATAAAATTATTACTACTTTATAAATAGTAACATAATGTTAGTTTACTCAACCATTTTACTTTAGAGTATGAAACATGGCATTGGTGTAATTTCTGTACTTAATTTGAGGTACCAAACTATACCAAATATTCTCAATATCCCCTGAATATGTTGTCTATAAAATGAGAGACTAGGGGAATTTTTGCAATTTACCACTCCAAATGGAAAACACCAGCAGCTCTGAATCTGTATATTTTCTTAGCAACAGAATAGATTATATCAGGGCTCCACTCAAGTCACTTTTTTAAATAGCAAATGCTTAAGAGATGAAGGATGTGGATTTTGGTATGGCTAGTCCCTCACCAACTGGCCCATTTTCAGGTTAGATCTCATGTACTCTTAGATTCAATTTAATTAAAAAATTTAAAAAGGTGAAAATTATTTCCTTCAGTTTTTAACAAGATCAATTTATTCTAATCTAAAATAATCTGAGCAGAAAATGCAGCAGGGGCCTAATTTCCCACTAAACAGTTTTAGGTAAAAGGTCATTTTATGGTCACTGTTGTGACTATAAGTTTCTAATTGTTTTTGTATATGTCATGAAGCAGACAATAGGGAAATAAAGCAGAGTAACATTGCCAAGACTTAAGGAAAGAACTATCACTTCCACAATTTTTCCTCAGAATGTAGTCTCTGGGTGTCTACCCAAGAATAACATAAGAGGTTTGTGAGAAATTTTGGGGACATCTCTAAGGCCCTCTGACTTACAATTTCTTGGGTGTAGACTCATAAATTAGTTGCTTTAGAGGTTTCACAGATAATTCCCTTTATCCAGAGCCTGTAGCTATCTGATGTTGACAAGCACAGGGTTTCTGGGAGAAATTATGTGGTTAAAAGCAAATTACATTTTCTTTCTTTAGGTTAAAGTGTGCAAATAAATTAAACACACCATCAGTGATAATATATTTGCTGAGAGAACAAAGCACAAGGTAAACAATGCTTTACTTTATATTTAGCAGACCTGCCATATTTTTATGTATGCTCTAGATTCAGTGTAGAAAAGTATTCAGAGAGTATGATAAGCCTAGATACTTGAGCCTTGACCATAGTTTAGAAGACAAGAACACCATTTTAGGAAAATGTTCTCCTTATGCAAACGTTCTTATCTGGAAAATATCCAAATAGATATCCATATCACATGATAACAATGCAGATGAAAATGCATCATATAGCTTATTAATATTCCAATTGAAAAGCTAAAATGTCTCATATAGTTGTTATTTATTATATATACCATATTATAAATGGCATGTAAATAAGTTCCTTCTTTTCCAAAAGAAGGGAGACAACAATAAAAATACATTATCTTGTCATAAGAATATAAGATTAGTGTCATATACTTTTTATCCACATAAGATGTATATGTATAGCTGTAGAATAAATATCTAGAAGTGGGTTTAATGGATATTATTTTTCAAAATGTCACTACATCATCTACTAAAAAGCTTATGACAACTTGAACTTTCATCAAAACATTAAGATAATCAATTATTTTTCCTAATTCTCTTATCTATAGTAGGTATTAATACTTTTTAAAATCTTTATCATATGAAGATAAATGTTACGTATTTATTATAATTTTATTTATTTATGGCTGAGATTACAGATTTTGTATGCCTATTCACTATTTCTATAGTTATTGACCAATTCTGCTACTAGTCTGTATGACTCTTACTGATTTGTAAAATCTTTTAGTGTTAAAGCAATTCGCTCCCTTGCTGTTATACGGCTGCTCCTTTTTCTTTGTCATTTGTCATTTGGCTTGGTTAATGATATTATCTATACAAGAGATTTAAACTTTTGTGTAATCAAATTCACTAATATTTTATTTTCTGCTTTTGGTATATGTAACATTTGTAGAGAGCCTGTTAACTTCTGTAATCTCTTATAAATATATTTTTGGTGCTTTCAATATATTAATAATAATTTATACTATATATTACAAAGATATAGTTTGTATCTATTTTTCATATGTTTATTGTGCTTCCATTCCAACAAGCCAAAATTTACAGAAAATAATATGTTTATTGTGTTTCACTTAATCAAAATAACTGCTTTATGCTATCATATGGATAATTCACATAAAAAGGTTAGAAAATTCAAAAAAGAAAAATTAGAATTATTCATAATAGTAACAACCAGATACTAAATGGCCACTAGTTATTGTATATCATTCACTTCATTTATTCATTTATTATTTTTTATCTGTCTATTGATTTTCTCATTTAAAATAGTTCTCTGAATAATTTTTAAAAATACAATATATCTCATTTCACCTGATGTTCCTTAGAAATATTACTTTAGAAAATACATAAGAACTTAATTATATAGTATACCTTAAGCCCTTTTCCTTTTTTTTTTTTTCTTTGAGATGGAGTCTCACTCGGTCGCCCAGGTTGGAGTGCAGGGGCGCGATCTTGGTTCACTACATCCTCTGCCTCTAGGGTTCAAGCAATTCTCCTGCCTTAGCCTCCCTAGTAGCTGAGATTACAGGCACGCACCTCCGGGCCCAGCTAATTTTTGTATTTTTAGTACAGACAGGGTTTTACCATATTGGCCAGATGGTCTCGAACTCCTGACCTCAAGTGATCTGCCCACCTTGGCCTCCCAAAGTGCTGAGATTACAGGCATGAGCCACCACAGCTGGCCTACCATAAGTTTTAAACATGCTACTTCAAGTTTAAATTTTTGCTCTTTTACTAAAATTGTGTTTAGTATCCTTTTACATAGACTACTTAAGGAAATAATCATTATGAAAAATTCTTGGAAGCTGAATTCCTGGGTCAAATTTTGTTAATATATTTCTAGGTTTTTCCATATGTTGCCAAATTGTCCTTAAGAGATTTTTACTTACTGTTAGCTCATGAACTGTGCATGAGGCTTTCCATTTGAATAAAACCTTGCCAACACTTAATAGTGCTTTTAAAGTTAAATATGTAACAATAAAAATCTTTGAAAATCTAATGCGCAAATAGTATTTTTTTTGGGGGGGAGGGTGAGGGACGGAGTCCTGCTCTGTCGCCCAGGCTGGAGTGCAGTGGCCAGATCTCAGCTCACTGCAAGCTACGCCTCCCGGTTTTACACCATTCTCCTGCCTCAGTCTCCCGAGTAGCTGGGACTACAGGCGCCCGCCAGCTCGCCCGGCTAGTTTTTTGTGGTTTTTTTAGTAGAGACGGGGTTTCACCGTGTTAGCCAGGATGGTCTCATCGCCTGACCTCGTGATCCGCCCGTCTTGGCCTCCCAAAATGCTGGGATTACAGGCTTGAGCCACCGCGCCTGGACGCAAATAGTATTTTTAAATCTAATTATAGATTCCATGCAATAGTTGTCCTTGTTGTAAAGTAAGTCACAAGATAATCCGTAAGTCATAATCAGTCGTAAAATAATCATTCATAAGAAAATCTATATACTATTTGCTATTATTTGTAAGAATAATACCTTCATAGTCTACTGGCTTAAGAAGTATTATCTAATGAAATGTAAGCTACATATGCCTTCTTATTGCTTGCTATGTGAAATAAATACGTTGTTATGAAACTGTAAATTATGAAACACTAAATAAAACTTTTAAAAGCAACCTGAGATAAAGATAGACCAACTACAAATTAGCAGCAATGAGACTGAGTAGATTTCTGAACTTCAAAGGAAAGGTCAGAAAATACTGAAATTATATTTTTAACCTGTTGGGAAAAATAATTGCCAGTCTTCTGTTTGATATCTAAATGGAAAGATGGCAAAATTAAAAACAAAACAGAATTTATTCATAGCCCTTAACTAAAGAATTATCACAAAGGTAAAATTGAAAAGGAAAAGGAAAAATAACCCAATAGAGAATATAGTTAAATAAAAATTAACAAAGATATTGATAGTCATGTAGTGAAATTTATAAATAATTAACTGTAAATGTGAATATTAATAGCAGAAACTAGTGAGGGAGATTGAATTCAAGGTAGAGGTAAAATAAAGGACAGCAACAACATGCCATATGTGAGGAGAGTCACTGGAGTTAAGCTAATCTGAATGTCAGATATAATTGGAGAAGAGAGTGTAGCTGCATATTTTCTTTGTATATTGCCATGCCAAATATTTATCATAAAATGCACCTAAGCATTAATATCACATAAATCTAATGTATTATTTTCAAACCAGTGACAAGATAGAGGAGGAAAAGTAATTAATAAAGAAAATTCTCTGGAAAACCAGATAGCCAAAACAGGGGAGGGTGGGAATAACCACTGCCAATAAAATTTCAATATAGAGCAAAATAAATCCCCAAAATAGTAACTAAAATAGGTAAAACAAAATCTACTCTGGAAATAAATACATAGTAGATGAATATATTATACATATCACTATATAAGTACAATCATTGAAACAGAACGCCTCTGAAATATATAAAGATTAAAAGCAAAAGAATGAAAAAATACACTAAGCAATTATGGACAAATGACAACAATATTAGATAAAATGAACAAAAAACATTTCTAGTGATAATGAACATCGTTTATGCCTAATGACAAAAGGAAGAGTTAACCAGGAAGATTTAATATTTCTGAGCACTTGTGTGTAAAGGTGAACACTGTCACCTCAACACGTTCCAGGTAAACCTCCAGTGGTTTCGTTTGCTCAATATTTACCATAACCAGACAGGAGGGTCCATTGTGCAATTGAGAACACTGAGGCAGGTGAAATTGTAAATGCCCTTCCTGTTCTTACATATCTAGCCATGGGCACAGCCACATGTGTACCCAGTAAGCCTGGCTTCAAAGCTTGTGCTGGTGGATGACATAAGGTGAAGCTACCTCAATCATAGCAGGAGACTTTTACCTCACATCTGAAAGAATACAGATTGTATCCAAGCACAAGTTGAACTTTTAATGCCTAATTAGGTCCCAGGTTACAAATAAAGTCTTAAAAATTACCCAGTTGTTGAAAATATATATAATGTATTCTCACTGCTCTCAGTAAATTTTCTTTTAAAAGATGATAGATCCCAAAATCTTATATAGAGATAAATTTTGAAAAGACACACATATCTGGGATGAATTTAAAGTAGCATTTAAAATAAAATTATAGCCTTAGGTGTAACAGAACAAGATAGAAAATCAAATAAATTTTTTATCACAAGATGACAAGGGGAGATACTCCCCAAACTAGAAATAAATTGATAAAAGCAGGTTAATAAAGTGGAGAATGAATTGAAATATAGAGACTAATTCATACTCCAGAATTTATAATTTAGAAAGTAAAATAAAACAGATAAATATATGGCAAGATCCAAAGAGAAAAAAAAAGATAGAAATTTCAAAAAATAATATTGAATGGGAGTAGGTATTGTAATTTGTAATTACAGATGCAGTTTTAAAAATTATAAAAGAATACTGTTAATAGTTATGAGCAAAGAAGTCTGAAAACCTGTGCAAAATGAACTTTTTTTAGAGAAACTAAATTACCAAAGTATTTTTAAAAGCTGTACAATTTTGATAGGAATACAGACTTTAAAGAAATTAGTTTTTAAAAGATTAATAAGTTGATTTTTTAAAGAAATTTGATGTGAAAAGACAAAATAATGTGTTTACAGGTTCTATAGAGGAATGAAGAAATAAATACCTTCTGACCAAATAGATATTATCTGAAACATGGAGAGGTGTCTCAGTATTACACAATCTATTCATATAATTTATCACATAAACTGATTAAAGAGAGTAAATAAAAGTGATCTTCAGAGAATCTGAAAAGGACTTTATAATATTCAGTACCTCTGTAAGATTTATTTTTTAGCTGTTTGTAGATATATTACTTATTTAACCTGATTAGTATTATCAAACAGTTGCAGAAAATGTCTCACTTAATGGGAGACATTAGAACATTCATTAAAAGTCACATACACAGAAAAGATGCCACAGTTGACATTGACCTAGAGATCCTATCCAAAACAATAAGACTAAAAATAAGGTAAAAGATGTAAGAATTAGAAAGAAGAAATAAAGTTGTCAAGAATAGTGTAAATATTCATATAGTATATCCAACTATTATCTGAAGAATAATATTACCCATAAAATTTTAGAACTAATATTGGCATTTTTAAGATCAGTATACACACATCAGTAGTGATCTAATGTAGTATAAATAAAAACATAGAAAACTTAATAACAGCTTTCCAGTGCCCAGATCTTGATTTCTAATACCATTCTTCAAGAAAAGGAATGAAAGATTCTTGGAAAAATGAACAGAATTAGTCTAGTATAACTTTTAATGCCAGAAAATAAAAGTGTTTAAAACACAAAACCATGAAGGCATTTCAATGGAATACAGGAGCAATGTATATTGATTTTCACTAGCCAAAGCTGGAACAGTTTCAGCAGCTAACTAAATAACACGATATTACATCATCACTCATAATATAAAATAAACATGCCCCTAGTGATATAAATAATTGATTGAATAAATAAATAGAAACATATGGAGAAAGAGATAAATCTCCCATAAGGAATAATTAAAAATATTTCTTGTAGTTATTCTCTGTACTTCAAGAATAGAAGCTTAATTTCCCATTCCTTCAGTATGGGATGTGCTTAGTGATTGGTTTCCAAAGAGCAGAGTATTGAAAGTACTGGAAAATAGCTTTACAGAGGAGAAACTTCACATATATCACCTCAGAAAGGTGATTAAGACTAACATCACTAGTGATAAATATTGTTGATGGCATGACAAATATGATAGTTGATAAATTATGAGAATAGCACTTTGCCTCTGCAGCGTTCTCATACAAAACCCATAACCTCAGTGTAATTGTGAGAAAAGCGTCAGAGAGAGATCAATTGGCCTAAGATTGAGATCAATTGAGGGACGTTCGAAAATATAACTGACCATTTTTTTTCTCAAAACCGTCATCCAAACAAAGTCTGAAGAACTGTCACAGATTACAGGATGTTAAGGAGATATGAGGATATGTCATGTGGTATCTAGGATGGTATTGGGGATGGGGACTGAAAAAGGATATTAGCAAAAAAAAAAAAAAAAACAAACTTGTGAAATCAGCACAAACTGTGGAGTTGAGTTAATAGTAGCATGGCAATACTGGTTTCTCACTTGTGACAAATGTAATACTGTTTTGTGAAAAGATGTCAAAAGGGGAAATTAGGTAAGAGTTATACCGGAACTCTTGGTACGACATTTTCAACGTTTTTTTTTTTTTTTTTGGTAAATCTAAAACTATTCTAATATAAAACAGTTAGATATATTATTAAATGGAAAAATTTCTCATAACCAGAAGATCTTTATGCCTAAGACTAAATCTAACACAATAGGTAGAACTATCATACAAAAATAATTTAGTTTCGTCTTTTCTTTCAGAGAAAGCTAAAGACAACCATAGCAAGATATTAACAAGTTCTATTTTCTAGGAACAGCTACAGCCAGCCACAACAGGAACAAGTACTGCATGATTCTATTTGTATGAACGATTTAAAATAGAAGCAGAGAGAATGGTGGTTGCCAGGGATTTAGGGAAAGGGGAAATGGGGAATTGCTATTCAATGGATATGAAGTTTCAGTTATGCAAGGTGATTTCTATAGCCAAGATGCAGAAACAGCTTAAATGTCAATAGACAGTTAAGTAGATAAAGGGAATGTGGTACATATGTGCAATGAATACTATTCAAAATTGGAAAAGAAAGAAATCCTGCCGTGTGCAACAACATTGATGAAACTACATTATGCTGGGTGGTATAAGCCAGAGGAGAAATACTGCATGATTCCACTTATATGAGTTTTCTATGATAGTTAAACTCATGGAAGCAGAGAATAGAATGGTGGTTGCAAGGGGCTGGGGATAAAGGGAAATGAAAAGTTGTTATTCAGTTATATATTTTCGGTTATACAAGATGATTAAGTTCTGGAGATCTGCTATACAGTATTGTGCCTATAGATAGCAGTACTATTTGTTCCCTTAAATTTGTCAAGAGAGTATATCTCATGTTAAGGCTTCTTATCACAAAACAGAACAAACAAACAAGAAGATGTGCAAGGAAACTTTTGGAGGTGATGGATATGTTTATTATCTTCATTGTGGTAATAGTTTCATGGGTATATGCATATGTCAAAAATCATTAAATTATATTAATTAAACATATACAGTTATTTCATATATCAAAAATACTTTTAAAAACCTGATAATAGAAAAAGAGGGAAGATATCATATTATCTGTTCCTAGTAGAATTTACAAAGTACATCTTAGAAAATAAGTTAAAACATTCCTCCTGAATCTGAAAATATGGAAATCTGAAATTTGTACTACTTAAACTCTCACAGATTGGTAGAGCATGCACAGAGAGAAAAAAGGCAAGAAGGAAGAAAAGAGTGAATGTATTTTTAAATACATTTTAAATACAGACTTTTAAAAATGTATTTTAAATACAGACTTTAAAAATTTTGGACTAAGATTCAGAAAAAAATAGGAAAAAATGAAATGTAGAAAGCTTAGAAAATTAGAAGAAATTTAGAAAACTGACTGATAGACTAGTAGGATTGTTCAGTAATTTCTGGAGGAGGTTCTTCTAGAAACTGAAATTTCACAGTAGAAAAAGGTTAGTAACTTTTTTCCATTTCACAGAAAGAGATGAGAGAGTTTTTCACTTTAAGATGACTTTTGGAACTTAAAATTTATGGCAACAAGATCAAGTAGTGGTACAACCACAGAATATTTGATACCGCATTTGTAAACTAGGTATAGATAAATCTTTGAGACCAGATGGTCTCTAGTAAAGAATTTTGAAGGCAATTAAGGCTGACATTAAACTTTTACCAATAAATTTATACAGCCATTGAAAGTAATCGCTCTGCTGGAAACATTCTGGCTTGAGGAGTGGGTTGACTCTCATACAAAAATAAAGTCTCACTGTAAAGTCTAGAATGACCACCTAGTGAACTTCAGTTCCATATAAGAGATGATGAAATCTATGCAAATATATTGATGTCATTCACATTTTAACAAATACTTTTGAGAAGAGAAAGGATTTATTTATTTATTTGTTTGTGAAAACCGTATCTGTCTAAAGTGGAAACCATAGGGAAATGGGTACCGTGTGTTAGAACCTGGGATATTATTTTTTAACATCTTCATAAAATATGGAGAGAAGTCCACTGCCTAATTGTATTGCATTCTCTGCATAACAGTTTACTCTTCTCCTTTCAATATGTTTATTTCCATTCACTCTTAAATTCTTTCTTAGTTCCTCAGTCTTATATTACATCCCATGCTTGTTCACTTTTAATTTCAGTCTTTTATTTTCTACAGCTATTTCCTCCCATATCACATCTTCACATCTTCCTATACTCTTGACTGTGCCAAGCTTCCTGAAATTTTTTTATCTTTCTGCAGCAGTAGAAATGGTAAACAGGTGGGTTGTGGATATAAGCTTGCCTTCTTGCTTCAGATCCTAGCCAGTGGAAAAGTGAAGGTCAAAATCTCCCCGTACAGTTTCTCATTTCCAGCAAGGCTTTGTCTTGTTTGACTCTGTTAACCTAGCAAGCTCATCTTCATTTTCCACTATATGATTTTCTGGCACTGTCACCTGAAGGGCATAAGAAAAAAATACAGGCTTTTCATTAGGCATTAACCTGAGCTGTTTCCACTCTTGCATAGACTTTTCTAGCTCTGTGTTAACAGGAATGTACCTCTGCAAGAAACCCCCTGATTTCTACTGTCACATTCTCACCTTACTTCCTGGCTATTTTCTGAGTTTTATATCTAAGAATAGCTTTAACAATGAAAGAGGGTCAGAAAAGTAATGGAGTCCAAATAATATCTGTGATTTTGTTAATAGCATAGGGTGCCTTTGTCAAATTCCTATTTTTGATATCACATGTTTATATAAAATGTTTTCATTAGGGGATGCCGGGTGTGGGGTTCCAAAAAACTTTCTATGCTAATTTTACAGTTTGTTATAAGTCTTATTGTTTTTCAAAATAAAAAGTTAAAAAAAATAAAGGAAGAGAAGACCTTAAAATATATCACCAGTTTTATAAAAGGACAACTGCCCCATTCTATGTTTTGTGCTAGCTTTGGATTTCTGAGTCTGGAAGCAAACAGCAATTTAAGACAAATGATTTTTTTTTTTCAGTACTGTTCTCCCAAGTGAGCTTTATTTCAGAAAACAAATTTGAGTTTTCTATAATGTAACAACTAAATATATTATTTGTTTACACAATAATATAATAAACATAATCTGTTTATTACTAATTTGTTTCTAAAAAGTCTTCAAAAATTCCTATTACAAGTTGCCTATCAATTGAAATTCTAGATACTTTAAGTGACTCTTCATCTTTTAAAAAAAACTTTCTAATTTTTGTTTTTGAATATATATATATATATATGTTTTTGTAAAATTGTTGTTTTGCTTTTGAGGACTGAGAAGTGTTACATCAGAGTTTATATGCAGATGCCATTTTAAGCCAAAGTATCCTAAATCTAGTGATATTCCTTATGACCGTTTTTACTAAGCCTTTTTTTTTTATTCAGAAATCATTAAGTTTGTTTCTGTGAGCAAGTAAATTGTGTTTGACCAGCTGTTCTATTACACTCATTTCCAGAAAGAATTGAATTTGCTTCTGAACTCTGAACTCACAATGCTAAACTTGGCAAAATGTGTTTTCTCATCCTTACCCCAAAAGACCAAACACACACAGTTATTTAATATAATGTGATTTTGAGTCTTGGCTTAAAATGAAATAGAGGCTTACAGCAACTAGAGTATATTTTCCATGAAGGTCCATTTGTATGTCTTATAGAGTGAAGAAAACACCATTAATGCTCAAGTATTATTTGCAATTTATTCTTTATTGGATCAATTGTAATGTAAGTGGAAAATATTTTTACTAGACCACAATGCCTAGTACCCTTTCAGCAGTTTCTAATGAAATGACTACATGTGATTTATGATTTATTATTAAGGGTATTCCAAAATCAGTATTATTCTTGAAATGTGCTATCAGGCTCATGGTGTCCATTAAAAATTAAATAGGATTCTTAAAGTCTGGTAGTGTGCTTCCCACCTAGCAAAATGTATAACAGATAGAGACTATTCAGTCAACTTACCAAAAATTTATTAAGAATATAAATACATGAAAGGCAACCTATGGATGAGCAAGTTTCTATGGCACATCTGTATGTCTCTGGGCAGTTTTGTCCTACATTGTCTTTTCAAGGATGTTTATATAACAAAATGCCTTGGAAGGTAGAGATTAATTCTCCCTCTAAGACAGATGGCAGATTTGTTCCTAACCAGAATAACAAACCTAATGTCTTCCTCCTGTACAAAGTTGGACAAGTTTGCCAGGAGCCTATTGTCATACATATTTTTAAAAACTATGGTGTCTCCTTAGCTGTAACACAAATCTACTGTGTGCACAGTACCACATGCACCATTTGCATCACTGCTGTGGGACTTGAGGGGCATGGAGAACCAATGCAAACATAAACTTCGTGTGTCTTATTTCATGGGAATAAAGTCCTTTGCTTCTTACCCACAAATTTTGTGTCTTCTGCCAGTAAGTATGAAACTCTAGCAGATTAGTTTGTTAGCCTTCAAGTAGAGTGAAATCTCCTTCCCTTCAAAGGTTCTTGATATGACCATTTAGTGGGGAGCACATTTTGACTGTGTAAGTAGCTGGCGAGAACATGGGGCCAAGTAAGGTCATTAGGATTAAGGGGATGAAGTTGAGAGGGAGGAGCCAATAGAAAAAAGAAATTGGAGATTTGTAAAGGAAATAAGGTTAATTAGTGTAGTCAGGTCTTATAGCAGAAAGGAGAACCCCCAAAAACCAGAGCAAAGCATGGCTTAGAACAAGAAGAAGGTCACTTCATTCTGTGTGATTGGTGAAAAGAGAGAAAGGATGGTTGTGGCAGTAGAAGTGTAATAGATAAAGAGGTGGAATGTTGAGGGAAATCAAGCCTGATAGCCACAAGTGTCTAGGTTGTCATGCTAGCTGCTTAAATTAAGTGGGGTAGAAATTTAGTACAGAGAAAATTTGAGGAAAAAGGACAGTTCTGCAATTCTCAGGAGGAGAATGGTAAAAGTAGCTGACAGAAGATAGATAACAGAATTGGCAGATGGTGCTGAAGGCCTAGCTGAATTCAGAGAATATCAGTCTGTAGAGTTTTTAATACAAATGGTTCTATGATGGTCTTTGGCAGAATTAAGTTGCTCTGAAATAAGAGAGAAGGCCAATTTTAGAAGTTTACTTTCCTGATAAGTAGTAAGGATAATATTCATTATTGGGTATCTTGAGATAAACCTAAGAGTTACCTGTCTGTCTCACATCTTAACTAATGGTACATTTACATATGTAAGTTGACCATTGAAATAATGGATGAGTAACATTCCATTAGAGAGGGACTCACCTTTGATTTGCAAGAGTTGAGATCAACATACATTTTCTGACATTTTTCTACTACTTGATATGGTCCTCCCCATCCAACTAATTGTATTACAGATTAAGCCCACCTTCATTTGAAATCATATATTAATGAGAGACCTAGGGCATGAAACTAGTGTTAATTTGCATGGATGCCTCAGTTCCTTTTATCATTGAAAACTAGCCAGACCATGTCACCAAAGAGCTGTGACTGATGGGAACTTCAAAGAGGCACTCGGCAAATGCATGTCAGAGGAATTCTTAATAATAATAAATCTTCTGACAAGACAAGAGCACTTAAGTCTGATGGTGACAGTTTAGTTTACAGAAATAAAGCCAATGTTCTCTGCTCCATTTTCAGGGTCTGAATGGTTTTAATCATGCTGTTTGGCAGATAGCTACATCAATCCATCTCATCATATCTAAATTCTGCCATCTTTGGCTAGTCATCCATAGACATATTTCTAAACTTCAAAAACAAATCAAACCTCATTTTTTTTTCATTTTTGCTCAGCAGCCATATATTCTCTCATTTACAGTTTGAAAATGAATGAAGCCACTGAGAAATGAAACAATGCTCTATTTTCTTCAAATTAGAAGCATTGAGATTACTATCAAATCAACTTTCTGCAAAGGTTTATGTTTCAGAAAGTAGCATTGCTGGGGGCAGTAGTTATTATGCTGAAACTTGGTAAGTTAGTGGGCTCTCTACAGTCCAGGATTTATCTCAATTTTCTACTCCTTTTGTGACTTCATCAAGCCAAAATTAACTTCTTTTCTTGATTATTTCTGGGCATGAGTTTGAATTAGCCTTAGGGGAGTCCGTCTCTCTGGAAATGCCAGGTTGTAAGTAATTGGACCTAATATCTGACCCATTGTCTTCTGTGAGTTTCTCAACTCTGGTCTTCTCAACTTCTCCTGATACCTTGCTTGTGTTAGTCAGAAAAGTTTGGGTTTTACCCCAGTCTTAGACTTTTCCAGAGATCCCCTACATTATGCACACTGGCCTACATTAATATCCATTTTTAAATAAAATAAATCATATTGTGTATGTTTAAGGTATACATCATGACGATTAAGATATATAGAGAGAGTCATGCATCATAACAACTTCTCAGTCGATGATGAACTGCATATACAATGGTGGTACCATAAGATTATAATACTGTATTTTCACTATACCTTTTCTATGTTTAGGTACACAAATACTATCCATGTGTTACAATTGCCTACAGTATTTGTTACTGTTGCCTACAGTATTCAGTATAGTAAGATGCTCTAAAGATTTCTAGCCTAGGAGTAATAGGTATACCGTATAGCTTAGGTGTGTAGTAGGCTATGCCATTTATGTTTATATAAATACAATCTATGATAGTTACAGAAAGATGAAATTGCCTAATGATGCATTTTTGAGACTGTATCCCTGTAGTGAAGCACCCTTAACTGTATAGTAAAATGGCTTCTATAGCGGAACAAATTAACATATCCATTATCTCACATAGTTACCTACCCACCACCCTGGCAGCTATCATCTACATATTTAGAGAAAATTCTGAATGCAATTAACTATTGTCAACTGTCGTCTTCATGTTGTAGATTATATTTTTTGCCTTATTTATCCTACATATTTGCTACTTTGTATTTTTGACCTACATCTCCCCATTCTCTCCACTCTACCCAGACACCGGTAACAACTGCTTTATTCTTATTTGACAGGTTTTTGTTTGTTTGTTTGTTTTCAGATCCCACAGGCAACAAAAGCAAAAATAAATAAATGGGACTACATCAGACTAACAATGTTCTGTACAGCAAAAGTAATAATAATAATAATAATAATAACAAAATGAAAAAGCAGCCTACAGACTGGGAAAATACGTATTTGGAAATAGCAAGAAAACATAAAACCAGATTAAAGGAATCAACTAAGAATTTGGATATGCATTTTCCCAAAGATAATGTAAAAATGGCCTACAGGTACATAAAAAGGTGTTTAATGTCACTAATTTTCAGGGTAATGCAAATCAAAACCACAAGGAGCTATTACCTCATACCTGTTTGAATTGCCATTATCAAAAAGACAAGAGATAACATGTGTTCGTGAGGGTGTGGAGAAAAGAGAATGTTTGTTCCCTGTTAGTGGGAATGTAGATTGGTGAAGCCATTATCAAAAATAGTGTGGAGGTTCCTAAAGAAATTAAAAATAGAACTACCATGCAATCCAGCAATTCCTCCTCTGCGTATATCACCAAAGGAAATAAAATCACTACATCATAAAGATAGCTATACTCCTACATTCACTTCAGCATTATTCATAATAGCCGATAGTTGGATGTCTTCCTAATCTTTATTCCCTTCCTTTCATTTGGACCTCAATGGAGTAAGACTGTAACTAACCAAGAGTCATTCCTTATTAATTTCTTTATTTTCAGATTCCAGCATAAACTTGTACCTTACGAATATTATAGCATAACGCAAATATGATGTTTTCAATTTATATAAGCCATATAGATTTGAATCCATGCTCTACTACTAATCTTAATCTCAGTAAACCCAAAGATTCCTCATCTGTAAGTAGGAATATTGAACTATAACACTTCATGGTTTATTATGAGGATTAAATGAAGGCTACTCAAGCTAGATTTTGTTTTCTAAAAAGGCAGCTTATGTTTGAGGATTCAGGAATACCTCATAGTACCTCAAAGAAAAGGGAAAAGAAAGAATTAAAACCAAACTGGATGCCCCTCTAATAACTGGTTTATGTCACGTATGTTTTCTTCTTTATTCCTTGAATCCAGTTCTTCTGCCTCTCCAAACCACAATGTAGAAATCATAGTTGAGTCACCTATACAGAAAGTGATTTTTCTTTTCTTCAGTTCGAATTCCAAATTCCATGATAAAATATGGGTTCTTCTAGCTAGGGCACCTGCCCTTGCCTGTTCCTGGATGAGCGAGGAAAATAATCTTGCAGGAACACAACAGAAAGCTGGTTTTCCTAAGCCACCACCAAGAGCATATAGATTAGAAGGCAAATCTAGGTTTAAGTCAGAAGAAAGCAATATTTTTCCACTACAGAGTTTATGTATTAAAACACAGATTATAGAACAACATTGCCCAATGGGGCTTTATAATGATGAAAAAAGGCACCTAAAATGTAGCTAGTGCAAACAAAGAAAAATTATTTGATTTTAGTTAATTTACATGTAAGCAGCCATATGTGACTATTAACTACTGTATTGAACAGTGAAGCTACAGAATCTTGTAGTCAACAAATGGAAGTTGTTAATATGAGGTAATCTGTAATTGTTTAATAAGTCTATAAAATTGACTGAATGGATGAGACTCTCTCAAACAAGACCTTGGAGGCCACAAAGCAAATTGACCTACCATCTCTTATCATTCAGAAATGGAAACAATCAATTCTGTTATTTTTACTTTTTCTGTAATTGCCTCTGTTCTTTAGATACCTGGAAACAGAAATATCCTTGGAATGCTTAGAAAGAGTAGAGCTAGATGAAGGCTGACCGAAACACAGTTTTCAAGAGTAAAGGGAATTGTCAGAAGTTCAGAAGTTGGAGGAGAAAAGGGTGGAAAGAGCAGATGGATTAATAATAATTACCTATTCCACAGTTTCACCTGAGATACACTTTGTACACAAGTACTTTGGTCAAGGACTTAAATTCTAAACAAGTTGCTAATAATTCAACTGGAAAATTAGATATTTACAATTAATCATTTTATCGGGTACATGTTCTCATGATAATAGCTGGTGTTGCAATCGTGAACAAAAATTGAACAGTCTTGCTTTCATGTAGCTTATTATCTAGTAAGTGACATTAAAAAAATCAAGTAATGACACCAATATGTGTGAGTGCCCTGGAAACCTATTTGGGGGCAGGAGGGGCATTCACAGAGGTTAGGAGAATAGGAAAACTTCTTAGCTAATAACTGTAAAAGGAGTACAAGATAATTAGGTGAGGAAGACAAGGAGGGTCATTCCAAGCAGAGAAATCAATACATTCAAGCTCTAATGGTGATGGAGGACATTGAGAATATGAGAGATTGACAAATAGCCAGTATGCATTAAATGGAAAGGGAATTATGTGGCAGGTATAGAGAAAGAAGAGAATGGAAAGGTAATCCCAAGTGAATGAGTTTATCTTCAGAAGGAGTTCATTAATGAAGGAGAGTAGAAAGACGGATTTGTGATTTTTAAAAAGTGACTTTGGAGTTTGGAAAGACAGATGGGGGGCGAAATGACTAACACAGTATCTGAGACAGAGATGGTGATAACTTGACCCAGGATGCTGTGAAGATAGAGATTAATTGATGCATATGAATGATGTTTAATAAATATAGTTCCTGAGACTAGAGAACCTATTGAATATTGTAAATCTGTGAGGTAAACAAATGATCACTTTTCTGTGTCTAACTGCATCGATGGTGGTATTTTTTACTCAGATAAGAGTCACTGGAAGTGATCAGGTTTTAGGGGCAGTAAGAGGGATTATGGATTCATTTTTGATGAGCATGGCCTTTGAGACATTCAAGTGAGATATAAGAAAGTTAATATAATAGCTTAAAGCTTTTAGGAGTAATCTGGGCTGGAGACATAAATCTGTGTCATTTGCTTACAGAGACAAGCAAAGCTTGGGGTAGAAACAAGAATACCCAGGGAGATAATACAAAGTAAGAAAAGGAGGCCACTTAGGAATAAGTCTTGAAGTATTTGAGTAGTGAATGATTAGGTAAAAAGTACTATGACTGCAAAGACAGAAGGAATAACTAGAGAAAAATAAGGACAAAAACATGTCTTGGAAGCCAAGTTAAAAAGAATGGTCAATCAGGTTGAATTCAACTAGGAAATTAAGTTGAGTACTGTAAAATGACCATTAGATCTGGTTAATACAGTTGTCAAGGAGGACAGTAAAAGAGGCCAGATTGGATTGGGTGAATGTTTGAGGGGTAGGTAGAGCAATAGAGGTAGAAATTATTAATGATTCTTCTAATAAAGTTGTCTATGACTAGGAGATTCATTATATTCATTGATGTTTATATGCTAGACTTAACTTTCAAAGAAATACATCAATCTGGCATATTTTATTTCCCTTATATCTATCAAGGGTCCGTAATTACTATTCTACCAAGAAGTAGAAATTAATTAGAATATATATATATATATAATGTAGGAAAAATAAATATTAAAAATTACACAGTCCCAACACTCTAAAACATTGCTTGTATTTTGGCTTCTCCTAGTCTTAAGTATATACATTTCCATCAAATAGAGTTATGCTACTTTAAAGATTCTAGTTTAAGTTTTTTTCACAAACATACCCAAATTTTTACCTTACTGTAATAAAATTTTCTGATATATATTTAATGGTATAGTATTCCATAGAGTTTATTAAACCAAAATGTTATAAAAGACACATAACTGTTAACTGCATGTATAAAACATATTTTATGTGTATATATTAATAGGTATTTGTATTTATATATTGATAAAGTAACTTCGGTAAATTCTTCTTGATTCTCTTCTCTTCTACATATGTGGAATTCTTACAAATTATTTTAGAGAGATTCCCAATCTTAAATGATTTACCTTTATTAAAATAATCTATGCCAAAAGAAAACTATGAGAGCTTTTCAGGTTGCTTGATTACTGCATGACTCTTTAGTTTATTCATAGTTATTTCTGTAATTAAAAAATGTGTTTCACAGAGCTGGAACACAGGCTTAGAAGGATGTAGTTAAGCATTATATTCTGGAAATAGAGCTAAACTTTGTGATATATGAGACATAACTAGGTGACGAAACTTTGTCCTTTGATTGCAGCATTTCTCTGAGAACATTAGTATTCAGTAAACATGTTCTGGGTAAATTTTTATTCCACCTAAGGCTATTTTTATGTTAAGAATCAAAATATAGATTTTGATTTTACCTGTGAAAAGAGAAGATGGTGCTCTTTTATTATTTTTTCCTTTAAAGGTTATGAGTTCTTAAATCTCATTAGTGTTCAACTTCTACCCTGAAGATAGAAAATTTAGTACATAGGGGTTTGGGCACTGAAAGAGTTTATGGAATCTATAAAAGTGGAATCCTTCTCACTGGTAGGATTAATGTTTGTTTTGAAAGTTTTATTTAAATAAATGTTGTTTATTTATCTGATAAGAGGTAGGATTATGTGATTATTGGGGATTTGTTCTACTCTGGTGAATCTAAAAGCAGTGTTTTTCCCGCACAAAAATTACTATAACAATGATAATAACAAAAATAATAGAGAGAGTTCGGCTTATGATTGTGATTCTATGATCTCTAGACTCATTTTATATGCCCCCTTACTATTAAGACAGTATTTATTGGAATGGATTTTGTTAGACTGCTGTCTTCCTTCTGGGGGTAGAAACTGCATTAAAGACTATTGACTAGCAGAGGGTGAGGCAAACTGCCAGGGGATGGATGATGTAGCAAAAGGAGGGAGTGAAAGGGCGCTATGGGAATTACAGAGGATGCAATAGGAATTCAGCCAGCACCATAAATTCAGGGAGAGGTGTATCCAATTTTCATTATGACTGCTAGGTTGTTAGAGAGTTGTCTCTTTAAAATATGTCCAGATAGAGGTTTTGCCTGTAAGTGAGCATTTAGTCCTCTGCTGGTAACACATCCTTTCTTGTTTGACTTGAATCCACAATTTCCTATAGTTCTCTAAGTCCTTTAAAATTGAATCAACGTTGTAGCTTTCTCCAAATACAGCCCTTATATATAGCATTTATTTTGAAGACTCAATTTTTAGAGGAATTTTAAACAAATGTGTACTGAGGAGCAGAAGGTAAACATTCATGTGCTCAGAAGCCACTTGTCCTGCTACGATGTGGCAGGTGTGCTGATGTTGAATGCAAATATTCATACAAACACAGAGGGATAAACAAGAACTTTTTTTTTGTTTGTTTGTTTTTTGTTTTTGTTTTTGTTTTTTTTTTTGCTAGTCATCCATGGCATACTCTGCTTCTAAATATATGGTTGAGAAGAGAGCCTTTTCCAATGAAAATTTCCCTTTTGGGATTCAAATTTAGGTGTGTTGAGAGGGAACACATGCAGCTCATTTATCTTCAGTAATTTCGTAACTGTGGTAAATGTGTCAATCATATGGGGAATTATACATCACTTGTAATTGAAGCTTTCCATGATGCCAAAAAGGACTTCAGTTCAATTATTTTAAAGATTTTTCTTTTCATTTTTGAATTCAGAGAGTTATATAATATGTTTTAATAAAATTCCAAAGCACCGCTCCTAATACCTACTTGAAAAGGAGGAGATAAATATATACATAATCTGTGTTTAGTTAGAGCTGTGGTCTTCACATAGGGAATCAATTATTTAAAGTAAATTTGCCCCTTTTTATCAAGGACTTCATGCTAATGAGAAAGCATTTTGAAGAGCACATTCATTAGTCATTTACTATTTATTTCACAATTCTGAGTCAGAATAGAATTTCGGATTGGATGCAAAGCTCAGTAAACCATATCAGGATGACAGGACACAGAATACATGCAATTATGCATGGTCCTGATTCCTTAAAGGACAAGGGAAATTACCACCACTGCTTCTGTTCAGTGAGATGACAGGAATAATACTTGGCTTTGTAAGTTTCCATCTCATTGTTGTCATTAGGGACAACGCTGGAGTCTGTCAGTTCAAGACGAGATGCTATATTCTTGGGAGCATATTTTTCTTTTCCTTCTGCTTTCTTGACTACAGTTTTATTACTTTTTTCCTTACCTCCTACTCCTTTTTTTCTTTTTAATATTCAGTTCCAAGGACTGAAAATATTTATATAGTCAATGACAACTACATATTATAAAATGTGGATCCATTGTATATTTTTTTATTGTAAGTCATGGTAAAATTTACTGTGAATTTTAATTATGGAGATAGTATAAATTCTAAAGGGACAGATAACACTGTAGTTAAGAATATGGATTCACGAGGTAAACTTCCTGGCTTCCAGTCTTCACCTTTGCTGCTTAACCCTTACTGATCTTAGACAAGTTATTTAACCTTTTCCTTTGTGCCTCAATGTTCTCATCAGAAAAATGGTGGACAATAATACTACCCATATGGATGCTTATAAAGAGTCATGGTTAAATACATAAAATCAAACATTAAAAATTAAATTAAACTTATGTTTTCTTTTCAAATTAAGAAATGGGCTAATATTGACTCTGGGTCAGCTTGAGTTCTTTACAGATGACAGTTTCAGCGCTCTTAATCCTACAGGCATGTTTTGTCTTGCCTAAGAAATCTGTAAATCAGACACTGAAAAAAGGACTCACTTATTTGATTGTTACAAACAAAAAGTAAAAGAAAGGAAGGAGTAGCCACAGTCTTATGGCCCTGATGGAAGGACAGAGCCAGTTAGACTATCCTCATCACTGGTCGGGTTTTACTTCCCATTAGATGGGCTTCTCTGGGACAAAAGACGAATTGAACCAGTCCCCAAATGACTGTTCGCAGGGCAGAAGGAGGAATAGGATCAGTTTTAGGGTGATATCTGAACAGATTGGGGTAACACAGACCACAGCAACAGCTTGTGATCATAGTTTAACTTTTTCTAATATTCTGTTTTTAGTTTTTGTCTTTCAAATCAACTAGTTTCTCCTTCAAAGGTGTTACATTAGAGAACTGTTGGACTAATTTCTGACTAGTTTCTCTCAGACAGAATGAAGTATATCTCGTTCTGTGTACTTAGAACTATATACTTTATCTTACTTAGGCACACCAGTCTCATATACTAGAACTTCTTCTGCCCAAGAAATGGTGGACATAAGTGAGAGGCAGAAATGTGTTGGTTAAGACTATGGACTCCAGAGCCAGTCTGCCTCGGAATTAAGTCTGGGATAAGCCTCTTTCACCTCTTTCAGGACATTAAGGACTCTTTCTTGTTTTCTTTCTTTCTTTTTTCCTTTTTTGACACTGAGTCTAGCTCTGTCACAAGGCTGGTGTGCAGTGATGCGATCTTGGCTCACTGCAACTCCCACTTCCTGTACCCAAGCGATTCTCTTGCCTCAGCATCCTGAGTGAATAGCTGGGACTACAGGCATGCACCACCACACCCAGCCAATTTTTGTAGTTTTAGTAGAGATGGGGTTTCACCATGTTGGCCAGGCTTGGTCTTGATCTCCTGGCCTCTAGTGAAAGAACTCTTTCCGAATCCTAGATTTGTCACCTGTAAAATGTCAATGATTGTAGTGATAGAAACGGAGTAAGAAAGATAGAGTTAAGAAGTATTAAAGAGGTAAACTATTTGATGTAAAAGTGGAATGATCCTAACGGGGCATCCAGACTTCAACCTATGTCACCCATCCTACATTTTGCCATTTTTGTCTATTTGTATTTATTTTTATACCTAGTTTATATCAGGCATAGTTATTCCATGGGGAAGATAAAGGACATGTTTTCTAGACAATTCTTTCAAGTAGCTAAGCTGTGAAAAGGATATGTGGGACCACAGTTAGCAGAGAACATAGATGTGAGGAAACAGTTTTTTTAAGGATGAAGTTTGAGCATTCTAATTTGTCTAAGAGATTAAGCCAAAAAAGACGGGAAAAAAGGATTAAGACAATGAAGATGATTAAAACAGCCCAATGTCTTAGAAAGCAACAGGAAAGAAAAGTTAAAAAAAAAAAAAGGGTAGAGTTTAGCTTGGGGAGGAAGTTTCTTTAGCCTAAATGGGAAGGAAGAATGGAAGAATGCAGAGTTTGATTTCTTTTACCAGTGGCAAAAGGAGGAAATTTTAAAAAGTTATTACCCAATTGACTTTTTTTTTTTTTTAATGAAGGAGGAAAGATCATGTGCTAAGAGTAGTGAGTGGGTGAAACACATGGGATTTGAGAAAAGAAATCAATATTTAGAAGGGTTACTGAAGGAGCTGATAAAGAACCAACTAGAGACATATTGAGGAGGATCTGGCATAGTTTAGAATCCAGATAAAATTGGTTATTTTATGAGGCTATAATAAGATGGTGAGATTTTTCTCATGTATTCAGTCAGCTGTCCAAGACCAGAAACAGAGAGGCACAGTGGATTGATTCATCCTAGTCTGGGACAAATGGCGGGTATGTAAACAAGAAAGTTAAGCCCAATAATAATGATAACGATGGCAGCCTATGCGATGGTTTCTGAGTTAAATATTGAGGGAAAATAATTCGTGGATTGGGGAGAAAATTACAAAGTAAAAACAGGTAATAGAATAAGGGTATCCTGGAGAGATCAATGGCGACTGACTATTAAAAATTTACCTTTCTGATTTATTTGTTGAATTACATTCAATTCCATTCAGTTATGTCATAATGCTTTGAAATATTGGAAAGAGTCTTAATCTCAAGATCTCACTTCTGCTCTGCTACTCTCTACTAAGGAGACATTTAGGGAAGTCAAGTTGCTTTTGTGGGCTAGTTCATTTATCCACAAATGACAAGTGCTATTTATTATTGGGTGGCATTCAACTCAAATCAGCTGAATGAATGAGTGTATACAATCATTACAGTTTAAGATAAAATTGATGTGAGTTATCATACACTTATCTAAAAAACATAAGATTTCTCTTACTCAAATACATGAACAAATATTTTGTTTTTTTTTTTAAAGGATTCAGAGAAGACTTCATGTTCTATAACAGTAACTAGGTTAGCACTTGTAAAAATTTTGGTATCTTTAATGTCTCCTTTAACTGTCTTAAATTTGTCATAATGTATCTCAAGTTAATTTATCCTCTTGAATAGAAGTGCAAAGAAATGTGTAAAACAAATACTGTGTACCAGGCACTTTGCATATCTTATCTGTGTCTCCCTTAATTCACAAAAACATTATTTGAGAGAAGTATTACTGTCCACATCTTTTAGTTGAAAAGGAAAAATTAGGCTTAGGGCAATTGGGTATAGTGGCAGATACAAGATTCAATCCTTGGCCAATGAAAAATGTGTGACTCAAAATCTCAGCTTTTTGTACTGTGCAACATTGCTTTTAGTTGACAGAAGGACTGAAAAACCTTAATGATCATGTAATTTACAACACTATATTTCATAAAACCTAAGCATATTATGTAGTAAAGAGCATCACATTTTTGACTAATTAGAAAAGAGCTTAGAATGATCAGGAGATGGAGGAGGGAAATTATCAGGGCAACATAATTTCTCTTTTAACTACAATAGTTAACATAATGTAGTATTGATGAAAAATAGAAAGACAAACTCAGAGAGAGACTGAAAATTTCTAAGAAGTTTATATATGCCTTTTTACCTGAGAGAGAAAATGATTGATTATATAAAAATCTCATTTGAATAATTAGTTTGGGTTGCGGGGACATCTAGAAGACCCCTGCTTTAAAACACGCAACAAAATGAATTTCTCTTACTTAAGACTAAAAGGTTATAAAGTCATAAAGCAAGAACATAAAATAATTAGAAACAAAGATGGTTAGTTATCTGACCTTAGGTGTGAAAAGTCT